>NC_026003.2:123212935-123406573 GCF_000442705.2 Elaeis guineensis
AAAAATACATCGATCTCATTGATGCTAAAATTCTAGATCTAACTATTAGATCTAACATAATGATCAGGATAAAATAGAAAACATTATCAAACAACTTTGATATTAATTTTTTCTAGTCTAACAGTTGCAGAAGGTGTTCCTTAGGTCACTCGCAGCTACACGAAGTCATCTAGCCTCTATAAAAAAATCCAAACGAAAACTGACGCAGATCAGGGACTCGGAGGTGCTAGCCTGCAAGTAACTTTGATGGCTAATCTCTTCCTTTTTCTTCAAGCACTTTGGACACTTCAAAGGATGAAGGGATCTGGAGGAGGAAGAGAGAGAGAGGAGAAGAACTCTAAAAAAATAAAAACCAGCAAGGGAAGGAATGTATGAAGCCAAGAAGAGGTGATCCCTTTTTATAGGCAAAGACTAGGATTTTTCATCCAAAGGAAAAGGGCCATAATCACCATGCCACATACCAGATTTGGGCATCCAAAAAATTCTAAAAAAAGCTCTACAATGTGGAGAAGGATTCTAGTGTCTCACATACTCAAGAACTCTCCAAGAAAAATAAAGAAAAAAATCATTATGGCACCAATAACCTTCTTTGTATGAAAAAATTTTTTCTTTGTTTTCATCTTATCTCTAATTCGGATCGCATTCGAATTTGACAAGAGATAGGATTCTGAGTCATCAATCATTGTCACCTACTTTTATTGGGTCTACTACTTTCATACCAAAAAGGTCAAGCCAAATCCTATTTGGCATGGAGATAAGGGCAAGGGTCCATGTGTGGCGCAAGGAGATAAGGATAGAGTCTAAGTTGACAAGGACTCTTCGTTCCTAATTTGATTCTAATCCAAATCAAATTTAGATTGAACCCACTAATAGAAATAAATCTAATCCAATTAGAAATCCAAATATCTCATTAAATTCCTAATTCATTTAGGAATGAGCTGATTCCAAATCCTAATCGAATCAGGATCAAATTTTCTTTTGTAATTAGGATTGATCATATCAAACCCAATCTGAGTCAAACTGAATCTAATTCAATTAGAATTGATCCAAAGCTCTTTACTCAATTAAATTGAGTAAATTACTAATTAATTCTCTATTAATGATAGAATCTCAGTCCCAGTGGGACTTTCCTCCAGAGTTCTAGTCTCAGTAGGACTCGTCACCAGAGTCACAATCCAATTAGACTTTTCAACCATCAAATCTGATCAAATTTTCTAATGCATATGACCTCATAGGTTCGAACCTAGACCGGTAGCATAGGAACAACTTTCTATACCAATCGATGTAACCATCTAGCAATAGTGATCCGACGATCGGATAGATCGAAGTATTGCAAAGCAACCTTCTAGAACCTACTGACATATGGTTACCGTATAATTCATCCCTTTGATCCAAATACTCAAGGTGACTTAGGGTTTAACTGTCAATCCTATTTAGTCGAGCACATTGTATTCAAACCTTTCAAATTCATCTCATGGATTACCCTGATCAAAATTTTGCTAAATTGAAATACGTTGATGCATATCTCTTACTAATTCAGAGGGGTCAATTTCATCTTGACTCACATACTGATTTGATAAGTACTTGACTGCACCCAATATCTTTTCATCACTGAATTAGAAACTCAAATGGTCCGATACTAAAATACAGTGAGTTGCTTACAAATCACCATGGCGGTCTCAGATCTGAGAGATATTTGTACCCATATCCTTCACGAGCTACTCTTGACAGTAGAGTGCTCGGTATATGGTCACATTCGATGTGAATATACTCCTACATTCCATCTGCATGCCATAATAGTATCTCCATACTCTTTGGTTAAGAGGACAACCAACTTATATGGCACATAATGACCTACACTTGATATCACTATCGTCTTAGTAATAGCATATCGTTTAGTCACGAACATTTTCAAGGACTTAACGATAAATTCTCTTTTGTCGATTAATTATAGTCCTAAGGACTTCATTACAACACAGAAGTTCAAAGATGATCAATTTATAATAAAAATACTAAATAATTTTTATTAATAAAAATTTATATATAATTTATAAAATGAGCATAATCGTCTAACGATTGGCTTTGGGATATATTTTCCAACACTGTGTCTGTTGTTATTGGAGGCTGTGCACTACTTCCATCAACACCTTCATTTGCTACATTAAAGCAGCAATTTATGCATTTGTAGTGATTACAAGACGTGAAGAGTTGGGTTCTATCAATGGAGGAGGAGGATCTTCCCGATAGGAGGATTGCCTCACAGATCCTATAAAATTTTGAGCTCTAATCTTTGCTACGATTGATCGTATTGTGCCTCCCCCTTACCTGGCATGCCAATCTGTTACAGCCAATCCCTTATTATGCCTGTTATCAGTGAAGAACACCTACAAAATGAAGTCCATACTGATCGAAATTGTGTTTAACGGAGACCCTCCGATGCTTAAGTCAGTGGAGAGTGGTGAACAGCAGATAAATATTTAGAGAAGCAGAGTTTTAGCTCTCAAGAGACCTCACCAAATACTGTTCATTTACCTCCTTTTATAGACGAGTAGTTAGTAACCGTCTGTAACGGTTAGATATGTGGGTCTCACTTATTCCGACATTATGTGATTGTGGGATGGATGGTTATATCTGTCACTGATTATGTTTTGGCCATTATGTGCTTTTTGTACTGGCAGTTTCTGATAAGCTGACTATATGTCGGTAATAAAAATATATCGATCGTATGTTGGCAGTTGTGGAAGTTCGAATGACCATCAGTCGATAATTCTGATATGTCGATAGTCATCGGTCTAAAATCAGTCGAATCGTCATAGTTGGAGTTTGTTGATGGTTGAGGATAGCCGACTGTTGGTCAGCAAGCCGATTGATAGTCTTGTCAGTAGAATAGACTACGTTAACAGGTTGTAATAACATATACACACTATTGTTCAAATATCCATAAAAAATAGTAACACCATTCATAATGATATTACAAACTTATTTTTTTATTGAAATTTCATAATCTTTTTTGGCCAGAAGGCTTACAGAAATAATATTTAAAAAAAAATTAGGACAGAAATGACAATCATTAAGAACAATGGTATGGGACTCAAATATAAGTTTCAAGATTCTTAATACTGGAACTGGTCTTCCATCTCCAACGTTCAGGAACTTCTCGCCTTGCTCGAATCTCCTACTGACCTGCAACCCCTACAACGAATTGCAAATATGGTAAGGGCTATCGGTATCCAATACCTAGTCAGTTATATCACAAATAGAGAAATTGCAAGGAGTTATCATATAAATACCTTGTCCTGCAATAGCTTGCTTCTTTTTCTGCCTGTTCGGGTCCAGGGAGGCAATGTACTAAGGACAGTTTCTCTTCCAGTGCTCCTGCTTCTTGCAAAAGAAGCATTCAGCTTGACTCTTATCGGACTTGATCTTTCTGGTCTGGCCCTGCACTGATGTCCCAGCCTGAATTTGTACCTTCTTCATTTTCTTCTTCTTGTTCTTCTTCCCATTCTCAAAGAGTCGAGAACCAAAAGACGAACCTCCCACTAAGTTCATCGACTCCTTGTGGAGTTGGTGATCCTTCTCAAAGTTCTGAAGCAACTCCAATAACCCATGGTAGTTTACTTCAGGCTTTGTCATTCTATAATGAGTGAGGAATGGGAGATAAAACTTGGGCAGCGAGTTCAGTATTACATCTTTCCCAAGCTGCTCATGCAAGGGAAAGCCGAGCTTGCTCAAATGCTCCATTAGCTCGATCATGTACAATACATGATCAGTGACAGAGGCACCATCCCGCATTTTGACGTTGAAGATGGCACAACTAGTCTTGTGCCTCTCCATGTCATCGGGTGTGCCAAAGACATCCTCTAACACTTGAAGCATGTCCTTTGGCTGAGCCGTCTCAAATCTGTGATTGAACTCGTTGCTCATGGCAGCCAGCATGATGCAGTGCACCGTGGTTCGGTCACTGAGCCACTTTTAGTAAGTGTCTCTGACTGTTCTACGTGCATTGGCAACTGGCTCCTCAAATGAAGGATCCGTTATCACATATAGGATTCGTTCATGCTCCAGGACTATCTTCAACTTTCAGTACCGGCTACCGAAGTTGGGTCCCATCAAATTTTCATTGTCCAACAATGATCGGAGCAATAGGGAAGTGGCCATATCTGTACAAAGAAAAATCATAACCTAATTAGTAATTGATTCATTAAACCCGAAGATTTGGACTTTAATCAAAAGGCTTCTCCCATTATTTTATTCGAATTGGTAGTCTCTACCTCCAATTCGAAGAATTACCCTAATTCCTTAGTGGGTACTAGATCCATTTAGACTACACACAAGTCCAACTTTGGTTGGCCAACCCATGTACATCTAAGGATAGGTTCATAACCAATTATTTTTCTAAATAATTTCTAATAATTTTAATTTTACCCCAGTCCCTAATCAGTAAGTTTTGGCCTCCACTGAAAATGTCTGGTTAGGTCCAACCATTAACATGACTATACTTAGCCCATTTAGCCAATAAATGATTAGGTCCAACTTTGGTTGGCTAATCTAACCATCATTTAGAAACATACAGTCAAAAAATCATATTATGAATGATAATTCCATCAGTTGATAAGCATCAGGTCTTTGGACCTCCAATGATTATCCAATTGATAGATCCATTATCATCCACTTAATGACAGTTTGTGCTTACAAGACCAATTGAGAGTCGAAATCGAAGAATCCGCTGAATTGTCGCAACAGGGCATAATCAAGAATGCTTCTCTCCCGCATGTAACGTGAAGGAGTTATATTGCTTCCACAAATTATGGATTTTTAACTAGCATATAGCTTGTGCAATAATTTTCCTTTGGTTATTTGCTTTTGGTTAAGTTATTAAAAAAATTGATGTATTCTTCTCTCTTAGACTGCAATATGACTTCTTGTTGACATGGGTTAGCATGGGATCACCGGCTTCTGGTAGTAGGGGAGCAGATTGCTATGCCCATGTGACGGTGCTACATTCTAACACGGTTCTGCTAGGCCAGCCGTGTTAGGGCCAGCCGTGGGCGCCCATCCAATCTCGCGCTGGTTGTATACGCGCATAGGCCACGTCCGCGGACTACTCTCACGCTCCTCCTTTTAATACCAAAAGTCAGGCTCGAATGAGATCGAATCCACAGCACACACGATGACCATAATCACAAGTTTGACATTTGGAGACGATACGGTCTGTGGTAAATATTAGAAATTCGGAAAAAAAAAATCTCACAAATTCATCAAAAGTTTTTTTTTAAAAAAAAAATTCAAATAACACACAATCAAAAATAAAAGTAAAAACGATATATTGTTAAAAATTTATTTATTATTTATTTGAAATAAGAATAAAAGAGATAAGAATAACAAATAATTGAAAAAGAAAACATCACCATAAACAAAAAATAATACATGGGACCATTAATTTATAAATTTCCATAAAATAATACATAGGATCATAAAATCTGTGCATAATTGAAGTATGATTGAAATATTTTTAATTATTTTATTCATGAAGAATAATTTAAAATTTATTTTATCAAGATAAAATAGAAAATTAATTTTTTTTTTCATAATTCAAAGAATATTATTAGTCCGGGGTGGTGTAGGGGGGGCGCGCCGGAAGGTGTGGCTGGTGTGTAGTGGGTTGATGGGGACCACTTGAAAGCATTTATGTTCCCACAGCATTTGGTGCCGGCATTAAATTTAAAAAATAAAAAAGAGAAAAGGCCGATGGTCTGGGGCTGAATCGGATCGGAAATCAATCCCTCCTTAGGCTGTTCTCTCCCGCCGCCGTTGGTCGTCCGACGATCGTTCCTCTTCGTTTGTACACTCGCACCGGCTATCCGTCCGCAACCCGTCCCCATTCTTCGTTCCACAAACAGGTGACCACCTTGTCCCAACCTTTCCCTTCTTCTGACACCAAGCTAGGGCAAAAATGATTTATTATTTTTTTTAAAAAAAAAACGACGAAGAAGAAACACCCCCTTTCCCTTCTTCGAGCTACGGGCAAATATAGAAAGTAAAAAAAGATGAAGAAGAAGCCCATCCGCCGTTGGTTTGGTTGAGTGACCTTTCGTTCTTTCAGGTCAGGTTGCGATGCCCCTGGTTCTGAAGGATCTGTATTGCCTGCTTTTAAAACTGTCTCCGGATGCGTCGTGTCTGCAGGGTGGGTTCGGAGACTCCACCTCCCTGTTCGTCTCCAGCCCATGGCTTCAAACGCGTATCGAGTTTGCCGAAATCGTTAATCTTTCCGATTTGCTCTTCAAAGAACTGCGGGAACAGTTGGAACAGCTGCTCCCCGCCGTACAAGTGCCCCCTTCCCTGGTGGCTGGGGAGAAAAAAATTGGCTGCGAAGCCTCTCCTCAAGCATTTCTGCCGCTCTTGAGATGTTGTGCGATAATGTTGCGGTTTCTCGAGTTTGACCTCAGTCTAGTTTTGGAGAGGTGTGATATTCTTCTTGCGGTGCTCCGAAGGCTGCCTGCGCCGAATTTGCCATCCCATCTCCATGAATGCGCGCGCGTGCTTGATGGGGTGGATACGGAAGCTAGGGTGCCACGGCCTGCCTTTTGTCCTGCAGTACTTGAGGTAATTTCCGGAATACTAGCTTTCTAAAGCGATTCTTGTTTTGTTCGGTGTAGAAGAGGTATCGAGAAGTTGGCTCTTTCTTGTACATTTTGCTGGTGAGAAGCGATTGTTTGTCATTGTCGAACGAGTATGATTTCATTTCTATCTGGACGAACCAATACCTGGCTTGCTTTTTCTTTCTCTTTTTACTTGTTTAGCATAGGAATGTTAATTTGCGCAGATGATGCTTTTGCCACTGGGTAACCAACTTCACATGAGGATCAAGGATAATGCGTGGCCATGCGCAATCAGCATTGTTGCTAGGGATGTTTACATTATATGTATTAGAATTAGACGCACACATTTTTACGTTTGCTCCATGCACAGATGCAGGCATATACATGTTCATGTTTTCTAGATGTCTATCAGTTTTAAAGTGCTTGTAATGAACATTGCTTTCAGGTATTCATCGATGAATTTTTGGTGCAACCCAACTTAGAAAACATTTTATAATGACAGATTATGTTTCTGCTACAACAGATAAGCTGCTTGCATCTCATGGCATTAATGGGGATATTTCTGCCGTTCAAGAGCTTGTTTCTGGTCATTTTCTTCTGACATATTATCATGAGTCGACATTTAGCGGATTCATTCATTCACTTTCCTGGACAGATGAGGTTGATGATATGATTCCAGAACTAGGCTTGGATGCAGCCTTGACATTACTAGGTAGCTGCACCATGTTTACTCTGCCACCTATGCTCCAAGCCCATCTGATCTTGTTGGCTTCTAGATGCATCGGTGTTCAAAGGCCAACAGATAACAAGCCAGATGATGAATTGATGAGTCATTACATCTTAGCATTTGAACTATCAGTCAAGCTTTATGTAAATTACACGTCTAACTTGGATTTAATCGATAAATACATTGGATTTGTGGGTCAATCAGGTTCTCGCACCACAAAGTCTTTAGATTCTTATCTCCGATCAGTCACCCGCAATATGCTTAATTATCAAATTGACAAGTTGGTTGATTTCTGCCACTCACACTCTCAGGGCATGCTCTCTGGAACTAAAGCAGACATTCTAAGTAATTCTGTTGCTTACATCAGAGGGAACCATCATGTTGTAGATGAAATGTGCAGGGATGAGACTTGTTTATTTCTAAATTTGATAACACTAGGCATTCTTCCTGGGGAGATTGAGGAAAGCACATCAGATAAGAGAGGTGATAAAATTCAGCAAGAGATATACTGTCTTGCTGCTGTACTAAAATTAATGAGCTCTGCACTTCTGCAAATTGTATGGAATTTAAGACAAAATGGGTGTCTACATGGTGTGAAAACATTAAAAGATTATACTATTTGCAAGGAGTATGATTTTATATTAAGCATCATCAGTTGTTTTGGGAAATATGATGCAAATCAACTTGTTCAAAATATATTGCTTGATGTGATGGGAATGCATCCTGTACAGCACGAGGGGGCAATGTTGATGTTGGCGCATTTTGTGTGCTTGTCCTCATATAGTTTCCACAGGAGGCTTGGATTTTTATGGAAGGGCTGCATTTTTATGATGATGACAATAATGAATCTTCTCCTTCTCGAAGAGGGTAGTTTAGATGCATTCAGTCCATCACTTAGCAACATGAAGGATGCTGCATTACATCATAGCCCTCTAGAAAAATCTCCAAAGGTATTACACTCCTTTACTGAAATATTGTTTTCATTTGGATGATATGTTTCACCATTTTTGTGAGTTTGGTCTTTATTACAAACCAAGGAAGCTGCTTTACAGAGCTTGGTTCATAGAAGGTCAAGTGCAATAATAGCATCAAGCTTACAAAACATTCAGACTCTCTATTTGAGGGATAATATCAGATGTCTCACATATGGAAAACAAAGGTATTTCGTGCAATCTTTTCCAATTTTATCTGCTGTTGGTTCATGAATCTGCTATTTATAAACTATATGCAAGCTGATTTGAGCTGTCTTCATTTTATTTGATGAACATATGTAATTTGCAGTGTGAATTATTTGTACATGCATACGTTGCATATATATGCATGTACATGCATATGTATATATGCATGTATATGTTTGTGGACAGACATGTGCACGTGCACATATGACACGTTAGATATCATTTATTTATACAAGGTTTTGGATTTTCAATGGTCAAAATGTTTATGGACCTGGCAATATAAACTTTGATTTGGATGTTTATTGAAATATAAAATGAAGCAAGAAATGGATATTCAATTTGAAGTCATGACTGCAAAAAAAACAAACTATATTATTGTGAGAAGTACAGAGGCAGTTGAATCTGAAATTTTGCTATTAAGGTTTCTGGTTTTGTAGCTTCCTTAATAATCAATCTTTCTTGTATGCATTGCAAGGGAACTGTGTGGAAAGAGGAAAAAGAAATGCTAAGTCTGGTTTTATTTCATAGAATAATCGACATTAGAATTGTAGCAATCTGGAAAAACTTGATTTTGGACAAGTATATCAATGTCTAGACATGTGAAAAACATCAACTTCCCATGTACTTTTTTACATTTGCATACAAAACCCTTCAATGTTGCTCAGTAAAGTTTGTCCATGCACTGATTCATCTCTCTTCATTGCCTTTTTATATCATGGAAATTGAAAATATCATGCCTCCAACAAGCCGGTCCCTCATTCTTTGACATGCACAGAACATGCATGATGGTAAACCTTGATCTTAACCAACAAACTATGTCCAATATTTTATGGTGCTTGGCCATAAGGATCAATGTATGAACCATAAAATTTGACAAAGTTTTTTGACTGGTCCTCGTTCTGACATTAACTATCTGTGTTGGTGCCAAATTGTTCTCCCCTCAAAGTGTGACTAAGCATAGGTAATTAAAAGGAAAAAAAATGAGTCCGTGCATTAGGTCCACCATTTAGAATTAAGAAAATTGGAAAAGAAATAAGAGCTGAGTGTAAAATAGAAGGATGGTACAACTCATTGTGGAGTCAGAGAGCAAGGAAGGGCATTGCCCATGTTGATACAGGTTGGCCAGTTTTTTCTCCTTAAACTCCTCCTCTTTGACATTTTTTTAAAATGTGAAGTAAATAATTAACTCACTGTGATGTTCTATGTAATGTCTGACATGATATGAAAATTCATATGTACTTAATCTCCACCTTTGCTTTAATGCTATTTGGCAAGCTTGAAAATAATATTTAGTCCCTCTTGTCACCTTTGACACACTCAATATCTTATTTCCTTTTTTGGTGACCTTTCCGTTACATTACCTTGATAATCTCTAGATAGATGGCCAATTTGACCAAATCAAGAACATTCAAATCTATAAAACTATTTCTTCTTGTCTTGAAGTAGTTGTTTTCTGTTCCTATATCAAAAGAAAGGAGGGGGCCTCCCTAGGTTATTATCAAAATGTAGGTGGGAAAAGAACTTCTCCATGAAACATGGTAATTTAGAAATAAGAATATATAGCAAGCCAGGGAAAATAGAGAAAAAAGAAACCCACAAGAAAAGGGTAAATTATGAGATATGAGTAGATAGATCCATTGTTTGAAGTTTCTTTAGAACACCGATACCAAGATTGAAGCATTTCATGAAACATTTTGATCTATGCCAGAACCAACCTAAAATAGGGGTGGTTTTGTTGTTTTAGTAGAGGCTAATATATGTGACAAAATTTACTGTACGTGGCATGCATATGCTGATATGCCTATGCCCTAACTGATAAAATTTATAATATATTGGTCAAAGGCCTTTTTATAAAAGCAGCTAAAAAACTGTTATTCTGGCATGAATTTATATCTTGTGTAAGATACTTACCATATAACATATTATATTTCAGAATGGTATGTACTTATTTTTTTTGACCTTGTGCTAATTTTCTCATAATCTACGTTCTTGTTTATTAGATTTTTTATATTTCTATCATTTTAAATATTTTTACAGCTTTTGAGGCTGTGAAACAATATATAATACGTCCAAAGGCTCCAAACTATATAGCATGCTCTAAAATGACATATAAAATACTTTTTTTTTCCTTTTCTTATAATTTTGTCCTTCTTTTGATGGGCTGAAACTTCAAAAGTTGGATTGAAACTACTATTGAACTAGGCAAAACTGTTGAAAACAAAATTCAATTTGCGCTGATCAAATTAAGATTTTGAACCTTCGGTTAGATCAATTAATTTAACTGGTAATCTACTTGAAGATCATGACTTGCTGTTCCTGATGTGGTTCTCTGTTTCATTTATACGACTACAAGTTAACAATTCCTGATGAGAAAACAGTTGCTATGGAGCTGTTGAATGTGCATTAATTTTGTCTAGCTTTAATAGGTTCATTCGTCAAGTTGCAGAATAGGTCTTTGTCCTAGGACTTTCATCAAACTCAGGAGGACAGGGTTAGCCCCGCTGCGGCT
Organism: Elaeis guineensis; assembly: GCF_000442705.2. NCBI lineage: Eukaryota > Viridiplantae > Streptophyta > Magnoliopsida > Arecales > Arecaceae > Elaeis > Elaeis guineensis. The sequence continues at coordinate 123,223,949 of NC_026003.2, forward strand.
TTGCTCGTGGGGTTGATACCAACATTGGTTATTGCCAAGTTTGATGGCACTATGAGTATGACTGTTAATCATGTCTTATATCCATTTCTATCTCGAGCCTACCTATAAGTTTTGCATTTTGCTTCGTAACATATAGTACCATTTTGCTTCCTCACATAGTACTAAGAGTCTTTATTACTTTTGTAGGATTGATGCCGGGGAAAGGAACTTAGGTGAGACACAAGATGGCCAGTCAGGCATCTTAAGTATAATTCCCACTGAGGATCTGGGGCGGCATTGTCCTTCAACAAATGAAGCTGATACCTGCAACGGTGAGGCTTTTATTGAGTGCTTACCAGGCTATCATAAAAATCCCTCGGAGTGGGATGATTTGGTTGACTTCATTGAATGCAAGCGTGGAAAAGATTATTCAAGTTGGATGAGGAAAAGAAAAAGATTCAGGCGGTGGCAACATGAAAGGAGGCACGGGAAGAAAAAGTTCCTGAAAGAAGTGGAAGCAGGTGCTCGGAAAACAAGGTCCAGGAAGGCAATGTAATCATAATATTCTATTGGGTAACTTGCAGTCACTGGTGCCTTTGAATTTTGACAGCATTTCCTGATAGGCTTAAGGTGACAACTTTAGTTGACATGTACATAACCTCATGGCAGAGAAAGCGTCCCTTTTCTTCTCTGTCTTTCTTTTTTTTTCCTTTCTTTTGGTAGGCTAATCTCATCATTTCGCGGGGTCCAGTTACCATCTCACATAGGTTTCAGAGGAATACACTCCAAGTGATTTGTATGGATTGTGTCATGATGTATGAGCATGTGTAGAATTATGTGCTTGGATATTTATTGCAGGTTGTTGTTCGTAAATGATAGATCAATCTATTCTGATTCTGAAATGATAGATTACAGTGATAATGACATGACGTTTTGACCTTTCATGTTAGCGATGCAATTAATTTTCTATTTTTCTTTCTTTTGCTTTTAGTGGGGATTGATGCATTTTCGCTACTTGGCCACTATGATGTGGGTGACGGCAAACAAACCTCACGGTTCCGTCCAGCTGGGAAAAAACATCAACAACAGTGGATAACGCGCAAATCTGGGAGCACGTATACAGTGGATAATGCACAGTCAGAAATTCGTGAAATACAAAGATTAATATGGCGGGTTGTCCCTCATAAGATTTGGATGATCTATTTGGGCGTGGTCCGGACAATAATTTCTCAATGGACCACGCCCAGATAGATCAATGGATAATGCACAATCGTGAATTCAGGAAATACAAAGGTTAATGTGGCATGTTATCCACCGTGGGATTTGGATGATCTATTTGAAAGTGGTTTAATTTTACAATATGAAATTATCGTTTGGATCATGTTCAGTTAGATCAGTACAAATCTCAGAATATGTGTACGGTGGATAACATGCAATTGAGAATTCATAAAATACAAGGGTTAATATAGCATGTTATCCACTATGAGATTTGGGTGGACTTTCTTGGTGCGGTCCAGGCAATAATTTCTCCAAATACATGGTGCTATAGTCTATGCAAAAGAGAGAGAAACTTAGGCGGCAAATTCTCTCCAAATATTGGGCAAGACGAGCTTAGGCCTACCTTGGAGGGAGAGAGTGCGCCTGTCAAGATGACTGTTGGCTGCCAGATGAATGCAGGAGATCTTATATGTTGTATGCTAGCATCTTGACAAGCAAAAATCATATAGGGAGAACACTAAAGGAAAAGATATACGGGGAGCTTCCTAGTTTGCTATTTTTTCTCCCCGCATCCGTCTTAAATAAGAAACACAAAAATCAAAAACTTCTCTTATAAATAAAGTCTTCCATGATTTTTTTCTACAAAAAGTATGTTATCATTTGTCTTCTTCATTTTCAAAATATATTTTTTATCGACATATACTATATAATTAGGTGATACATACCAAATAGATTAATTATCTAGTGAGTTAATATTTATCTTTAGATAAATCGATATATAATTCTTAAAACATGATATTTGCTAGTACATCATATGATTAGAAGATATATGCTTGACAAATCAGTCATCTAATAATCCAATAAATATTTTCAAACAAATTGATACATAATTTATAAAACAATATATTTATTAGTACATGCTACATGGCAGATGGTAAACAACCATTGATTTTCACACATACCATGAGCCTTATTGATAAATAGCCAATAATAATCTAGTACACAATTCTAGATGTACACTCATTGTCGCTATACATTTTTTTTTTTTAATGATGGGACAGACAACTACATTAGTCAAAGAAGGCTTTGACTTTTATACTTTTTTTCTTTAAGATGGGTGTTGCGGCTCGTCTCCCATGAGGCAGTCGGATTGTCGCACCTGAGTGTGGAACAGCAAGAAACTGGTGGAGAAGGACCGTTCACTGGAGAGAGGGCACAATCGAGAAGGTCAAGAACGGGAGTGAGGGCTCACGGTGTGACGAACAGAGGCAAGATCAACTCGGTCGGTTGACGGCATTTGGTAGCAGTAGAGGGACCTGCAAGAAAAGTCTACGTCGGAAATAGCTCCGACGAAGAAACTTTGACGCTCAAGTCAGTTTTCAGCTCAAGAGGTGGAGAAGCAGTGAAGCAGAATTTCGGGCTCTAAGTATTGGGATGTGCGTACCTCTTGGGATTCTTCTCTTACCTCCATTTATAGAGAGAGCAAGATGAAAGATGGAAAGACAGGAATGTATTCCAATAATGTTCTGTCGTACATAGCCACATGAGGGTATCTTTAAATGGCCTCGTCAGCAGGCATGCTTTTTGTTCAACGCACCGATAGTTGCTGCAGCAGACCTTATCATACGCATATGGTATAATTAATAACTTTGTGGTGTCTTATCATGGTGCGAAGCAGAGCGATTAGGATATGATTTTAAGATGATGCGACTTGATGTGACTCGACATGACCGCATAGCAGTCTTACTTGATCGCTTGCTGTTTGATCGATATCGATATCCAGATCGATCACTAGTCGAAGCAAAATGAAAGGGATTAGAAGCAGTCTAGGATGAGTGACCTGCATCCCAGCAGTCCTGGGCTCGCTAAGTAAAGTTGGTAAGTTAGATTGGTAGATAACCGACCTGAAGTGTCAGGTGCTGTAGGTAGCTGAAAAACCCGATCTGTGGATTAGGACTGTCGTGACAAGCAAGTACGTTGGTTTCTCGCTGATGCCACTGGAGAAACAGGTTGATCGTTCGTCAATGTAGTCTTCAACTTAGACTGTCGCCACGTTTAGGTGATGTTGAGGTCGGACTTTCACCAACCTCAATTTTCAGACAAGATCGATCTCCTGGTGAGACCGACTTCTTGAGGACCATGGTCTCTTGATGACGTCGGCTTTTGCCGAGTTAGACCTCAAGTTGAGGTCAGTTATGTGACAAGGACCTATCCCAACAGTTGCTCCTAACTCCTGAGTCCAATTACGTAGTTTTCATCGGACGAAAAGAGTTAATCGATGTGTGGGTTCGAGTAGTATTTTCTGACGACCATCCTCGGAAGCCGCGCATAGCGGGCTTGTTGTTTCGGGATGAGGGTCACCATTCTATGAAGTATCTCATTGAGTTCGAAGCATGATAGTTGAGGTGGAGCATGGTCATATTTCTACTTCACTTCAGATCAATTGATTCTTGATCAATCGAGGACAAGCCGACTAACCATAACTTTTTCGTCTGGGTCTGCACCGTGAACTGAAGCATATTCTCTAATGGTCTTTTGGTCTTAGCTAGTATGCTAACAGTTGCCAAACTCCACGACTCTATTAAACGAGTATTAGCCGAATAATGTCTCATCAGATACCAGCTGACGATGATGCGGATTGGTCGACTGTCAAGCGATCAAGTTGTTGACATCTGGAGGAGCTTCCCGAGTCGGAGTAACATTCCGAGTCGTCTCCCCCCATAGTGTTAGTCTCGCCAAGGTCATGGTCGACTCGTTTTGGAGGGACTTGTTGATTTCTTAGGAGTTCCTCATCAGATTTTGTCAAGGTGACTTTGTGTCTCATCAATACTGCTGTTGCACCTCGGATTTTATCAAGATGACTTTGTGTCTCGTCAACGATCTCGACCACACTACACCTCAGAAACCATCGAAGTGACTTGGGGCCTTGACGAGGGTTTTTGTTGTAGGCCATTCCATCGTAGAGGAGCATCATCATTTGCTGTGCCTCGACTCTCATCAAGGAGGCCTTGATCCTTGACCAAGGGTTCCCATCGTCACATCTCGGACCTGGCTGAAATGACCTCTAATTCAGTGGAGGGTTAAGCCTTCGAGAGTTGAGTTGTTTAACACAGAATTGTAGGGAAGAAAAAAATTTTATTTATAAAGTGTTCCTATTGATAATACATCCAGAGATTCTCGACGTTCCAGGTTTGAGAAATCTCTGTATCGTCCAGGCTCTCGATCTTGTATGCTCCAGATCATAGAACTATTGAAATCTTGTAGAAACCTTCCCAATTCGAAGATAACTTTTCTTGCTCGATCGATTTGGAGACTTCGGCTCTTCTGAGGATCAAGTCTCCAACTTGACTTGAGAGTTATAGTACTGAGCTTTTCTTTGTTGGTAGGAAGTCATCCTCAGTTGGATTTGTCTTCAGATCTTGTTGAGCAAGTCTAAGTCAGCTCATCGCTTATCGAAATTAGTCCATTCATCGTAGTGCTCCATCAGAGTCGAAATTAGGCCAATTTCGATCAGGATCATAGCTTCCATCCCGAATGCCAGTCTGAAGGGGGTCTCTCCAGTCAAGATTCGATGAGTCATTCGGTAAGACAATAGCACATTGGGGAGTTCATCGGCCCAACACTCCTTGGCTTGATCGATTCTTGTCTTCAGACCTTATAGAATTATCCTGTTGGTCACCTCGGCCTCTCCATTAGATTGTGGATATCCGATCGAGATAAATCTATGGATGATATGGTACTTTACACAGAATTTCTCAAACCTAATGTTGTCGAATTATCAATCGTTATTGGTGATGATCACTTAGAATAAACCAAAATGACAGATGATGGATTTTCATAGAAAGTCGGTAGTCTTTCTTTTCGTTATCTGTGCCAGTGGCTTGGCCTCCATCCATTTAGTGAAATAGTCGATGGCCACGATGATGAACCATCTTTGTCTACTGGCAGGTGGGAAAAAATCAAGTATATCGACTCTCCACTGATCAAATGGCCATGGTATCGAGATGGTCATGAGTTGACTTGATGGAAGCCTTTAGACATTGACAAACCTCTGACATTGATCGCACTTCTGCATTAGGTCGACAGCATCCTTCTGCATAGTCAACCAATAATATCCTTGCCACAATACTTTGTAGGATAGCGACTTACCTCCTATGTGGTTACCGCAAATATCCTCATACACCTCTCAAAGAGCGTAGTCGATTTCGGAGGGCCGAAGGTACTTGAGCAGGGACAAAGACACCAACCTCTATAGAGTTGGTCATCGATGATCACATACCAGACCACCAGTCTCCTCATTCGACGCACCTTGGTAGGATCAGTCGGTAAGGTTTTGTTGATCAGGAACTCAATGAATAGATTGATCCAGCTCGATTTATGATCGATCTAAACCTGATGAACTTCCTCCTCGAAATTGATACTTGAATTTTTGAGATGCTCGATGAAGACCCTCTCCAACTCACTGTAGTCAGATGTGGCGAGTCGGGATAGGGAGTCAGCTCGAACATTCTTCGAGCGGAGAATATGGTAGACCTTGAAATAATCAAAATTTATTTGTAGAGATATGAGTTTCTATAGATACCTAAAGAGAATTGGATCTTGAACCTCATATTCTCCTCGAGATTATCTGGCGACCAGCTACAAGTCGGTGAACACCCTTAGGTATTTTACATCGAGATCTTTGACGATCTTTAGTCTGACTATCAGAGTTTCATATTTAGCTTGATTGTTAGAAGCTTTGAAGTCAAACCAAAGGGCGTACTCAGTCACCACCCCATCGATATTGGCCAAAATGAGACCCGCACCACAACCTTGAGCATTTGAGGCTCCATCCATATGTAGATCACGCAGGCTTTGAAATTTTTCCTCAAGGTCAGTCCTCGATTTGGCTGTCGTCGATCAGAGTATACTTGATAACAAAATCGGTGAGTATCTAAGCTTTCATTGAGGATCGTAGAATGTAAGAGAGATCAAACTTACTAAGTTCGACCACCTATTTAGCCATCCTTCCCGAAGTGTCCAATCGTTGAAGTAGAGTCCTCAAAGGGAGGTCGGTCAGGATCTTCATTGAGTGGGCCTAGAAATAAGGTTGCATCATCGAGTCATTGTGACAATCATAAAGACCACCTTTTCAATCCAGAGATACCTGACTTCCACCGCAAGCAGCACCCAACTTATGTAGTAGATTGGTTTTTACACTTTATTTTCTTCTTGGACAAGTATTGAGCTCATGGCTTCAGGAGTCACAGCCAAATACATGAGTAATTCATCGTTAATATTTGGCTTTGTCAGGAGTGGAGGATAACTCAGGTACTGCCTCAAATCATCAAAAGTTTTCTGACATTCTTTCATTCAGGTGAATTTTATTTGCCTTAGGATTTTGAAGAAAGAGAGGCATCGCTCCATAGATTTAGAGATGAACTAGCTTAAAGACGCAACGCATCCGCTAGCTTCTGAATATCCCATCGAGAGGTTAGGAGTTTCATGTCGAGAACGATCTTGATCTTCTTGGGGTTGGCCTCGATGGCTTACTTCATCACCATGAAATCAAAAAACTTTTCTGACGTGATGCCGAAGGCACACTTAGTCAAATTTAGTTTCATCTGATGTCTCATGGCGTCAAAAGCTTCTGCCAAGTCGTCGATATGGAGAGCAGCTTTCTTGCTTTTCACGAGCATATTGTCGACATAAACCTCTATGTTGTATCAATCTGGTTCTTAAAAATTTTATTGATCAGCCTCTGATATGTAGTTTTAATATTTTTGAGATCAAAAGACATGACTTTGTAGCAGTACAAGTCTTTGTTGGTGATGAACACCATCTTCTCCTCATCCTTCGATGCCATCCGGATTTGGTTGCAGCCAGAGAAGGCATCCATAAAGCTGAGCAGCTGATGGTCCGACGTGACATCAATCAGTTGATCAATCAGGGATAGTAGAAAGCTATCCTTCGAACAAACTTTATTCAGATCGGTGTAGTCGATGCATATCTACTACTTGTCATTAGCTTTCTTGACCATCACAACATTCATGAGCCAATCTGGATAGGGCACCTTGCGGATAAAGTCGGCTGCTAGCAATCTGTCGACTTCCTCGTCGATGGTCTTCTGTTGCTCGGGAGCGAAACTTCTTTTCTTTTGTCTCACTGGTTTGTACTTGGTGTCGATATTTAATCGATGGATAATTACATCAGGTGGGATGTCCAGAATATCTAAAATAGACCAGACGAAGACATCTGCGTTCTTCCTCAAAAAGTTGAGTAGCTTCTTTCTCAGTTCGTCGCTTAGGGAAGATCCAACCTGAATAGTTCTGATCAGATCCTCCTCATTAAGGGGTACTGAGGTGAGTTGCTCTGTGGATTCTCCTCAACTTTCATCCTCTCTTTGATATAGTTCGTCGTCGATGGGAAGAGCTTCAGTTGGCTTCTTTCCTTTGACTATGGTTAGGTAATATTATCGGGCCAGCTACTGATCTCCTCTCATCTCACCGGTTCTTTTTCTCATCGGGAAGCACACAAGCAAGTGATATGTTGAGATGATTACTCAAAGTACGTTCAGTCTGGATCACCCCAAGATAACATTATAGGCGGAAGAAATTCGGACTACAAGAAAACTGAGTTGCATAATCAATTGCCAAGATGGTCGTTTGACAGTAATAAAAAGTTTTATCCCCCCTTCTACCTTGATTGAGTCACCAATGAAACTGATTAAGGGAGCGCTGACTGGTTTAAATTGATCAATAAAAAGTCGCATTTGAGAAAAATAATCATAGAAAATGACATCGACTGAATTTTTATTATCAATAAAACATCGGTTTACATCATAATTAGCTACATCTTTGATACAACAATAGTGTCATTATGAGGAGTTTGGACTCCTTACAGATCTTCCTTGGAAAAAATGATATCGTCATTTAATTGCCAACATTTGGGGGAGCTTTCTGAGTCATCGGCTCCCAAAGGTCTTGGTTCCATCGAGATCACATTGATTACCCACCGTAGGTTGAGTGTGAACTTCTTTGTCGGGGTGCGGCTGAGACTGAGAGTCACCAGGTAGCTATGTAGATCGATCCCGCATGTATTTCTTGAGGTATCCCTATCTTATTAGATCCTCGATCTCATTTTTCAGCTCGATGCACCTCTTGGTGTCGTGATCATAGTCACGATGGAACCGACAATAGCACCTCCGATTATAGAATGCTACTCTTATCTTCATTAGCTGGGGTTGTCGAAGGTAGTCCTCCTCTATCTCAGTGAGGATCTGTATACGAGGAGTGCTTAAAGGGTGTAGGAATCATACCTAGGGTTGAAGTTCTTTGGCCTCGAACTTGGTCGGAATGGTGGGACCTCCCTCTCAGTAGCACGAGCTTGGCTGGGTTTCGCAAAGGTTCCTTCTTTTTTGGTCTTTTTCTTCGGGTCCTTGCCCTCAGATCGACGTCGGTCCTTCTCGCCCTTCTCAGCTCGAATGTACTTTTGCGCATGCTCGAGGAGTTCGATAAACATTCAGGGAAGCATCTTATCCAGAGAATATATGAACTTGGAGCTACGTAGTCCCCGCTTCATGGCCTGCAATGGCCATCGACTCATCGAGGTCCCGAACCTCTAGGGTGGCAGTATTGAAGCACAACATAAAGTCTTGTAGAGACTCTCCACCCATTGCCTGATGGAGAATAGGCTGTCAGATGTCCATGGCATCTTTCGATTGGTATCGAAGTGCACCAAGAAGAGCTGTTCGAGCTGGTCAAATGAATGGATACTCTTTGATTGAAGTCTTGAGTACCATGTTCAAGCGATCTTCCTGAGGGTGACCAAGAAGACAATGCAGAAAAGGGCATTGGATGCACCCTAAAGAAGCATGAGAGCTTTGTAGCTCTCAAGATAGTCGATCGGATCAATGGAGCCATCATACGATTCCACCTGCGGCATCTTGAATTGATCTGAAATCAGTTCATCGAGAATCCATCGAGAGAAGGATGGATGGGAGCTGACATCGAGTTCATCGGTAGGATTTTGGTTGTTCACCTGGAGCCGATTCAAGCGACGATGAAACTTTTTTAGCTTGAGGTCGTATTCGTCCAGCCACCGTTGAGATTCATTGGAATGCTTGGAATATCTGAGGGTAGAACCTTTTCCAGAAGAAGATCTTGATGGAGATTGCGGCTTCTTCCCCTTCTGTGAAGCTTGTCGAGGGGAGGGGGATCGACGATCATCAAAAGTAGCGTGCAGAGTGCGTCAAGAGTCAGGTTATGACGATCGTCAGATGAGCTAAGAAGCCGTCCGATGGGAGCATCAAGATGAGTGGCAGGATGGAGAATGGTGTTAGGGACTCTGCCTGGAGGGTGCATCCTGTGACATCAAATCCTTTATCCGCCATTGCTACTATGGCTGCTGCTCTGCAGTCTGTTGGAGACTGTGGACAGCCTCCATCAGTGCTTCAACTTACTGTACCAAAGTGGCAAGCTGTTGCTGGTCCATTGCTTCCTCCGATTGCGAGGCACTCGGCTCTCTGAAGGTCGTCGGAAGCACATCACGCCGCAATAAACATCGAACAGAACTAAGGGAAGCATTTTGTGCTCTCGTCTTAGCCATAGTAAGTCCTAAAAGGATGTTCTCCTCCCTCTATCTAGTGTGTCCAACTGTTACGACTCGTCTTCGATAGGGTAGTCGGATTGTCATGCCTGAGTACAGAATGACAAAAAATTGATGGAGAAGAACCACTCGTCGAAGAGAAGGCACAGTCAAGAGAGCCGAGAACGGGAGCGAGGAACTCGCAGTGCGACGGACGAAGGCAAGATCAACTTAGGCCAGATGAAAAAATCAGTCGACAGCATCCGATGGCAATAGAGAGACCTACAAGAAAAGTCAGCACCAGAGATGGCTCCGACGAAGACACTCCGACGCTCAAGTCAGTTTTCAGCTCAAGAGATGGAGAAGCCAGTGAAGCAGAGTTTCGGACTCTAAGTATTGGGATGTACGTACCTTCTGAAAATCTTCTCTTATCTCTATTTATGGAGAGAGCAGGATGAAGGATGAAAGGACAGGAATGTATTCTGATAACGTCTTGTTATACGCAGCCATATGGGGGCATCTTTAAATGGCCTCGTCAGCAAGCATGCCTTTTATCTGGTGCATCGGTGGTTGCGGCAGCGGACCTTATTACTCGCATGTGATATAATTAATGACTTTATGGTATCCTATCATGATGCGAAGCAGAACGCTTAGGGTGTGATCTCAGGATGATGCAATTTGATGTGACTTGACATGACCGCATGGCAGCCTCATTTGACCGCCCGTTGTTTGGCCGATGTCAATATCCAGATCGGTCACTAGCCAGAGCAAGATGAAAGCAATCAGAAGCAGTCCAGGGTGAGTGACTCACGTGCCAACAGTCCCGGACTTTGTAAATAGGATTGGTAAGTCAGATCGGTAGATGACCGATCTGACGTGTCAGGCACTGTAGGTAGCTGAATAATCCAATCTGTGGATCAGGACTGTCACAATAGGCCAGCACGTTGATTTTTCATCGATGCCATTGGAGAAATAGGCATATCATTTACTGATGTAGTCTTCAACTTAGACTGTAGCCATGTCCAGATGATGTTGAGGTCAGACTTTCACCGACCTCAATTTTCAGACGAGATCGGTCTCCTGGTGAGACCGACTTTCTGAGGATCACGATCTTCTGATGAGGTCAATTTTTGACAAAATAGGCCTATGGTTGAGATTGATTATGTGATGAAGACCTATCCCAACAATAGGTACTAAAAGAAACATAGAACATAAGAAGTAATCGGTATGTTGTTCTCTGATGATCGTCCCATATGATTTTGTTTTTATCTTGACAAATTAAAACAGTTAGTACATATTTTTTATTCAACAATTAAAGGTTTTTATTTTTTTTTCAAAAATTAAAATACTTTTGGATTTTTTCATGAAGTTTCTAAACTTCTTCAATATTTACATCTTTATTGTTATCATGAAAAAAAGACTTTGACCTTTGAGTTATCCACCCATGTCTGACATTGTATACCTCTTCTCTGAGGCAACCAATAATACTCGAGGGTGCCTATTCTCTATGAATTAAAAAAAAAAATCCATCCCACACATGAACACTAACTTAATGGTATATCCTTTTGTTGTCGAGTGAGAAATAAAGGTTTCAACAATGTTATCATTGGATTTTACCAAAAAAAACAATGCTATCATTGGAGATTCTGATCCAACCATGTTCGAGAATTTTTTTTAAGTGCAAAATCATAATTTCATATGCAAGAGATCTCGAATTGCCTACACGCCTAGCAAGGTAGTAATATGGTGGTGTGTGTTGGGGTAAATCAACCAACCTCCGACTTCGACTCTACATCGGTCGAATGAATATATTACTCCGACTCATAATCAATGGACTGACCGAAAGTCGACTATTATCGATCAATAACAAATGACTTGATCAATCTTCGATTGAAGACTATCGACATATCAGAGTTATCAGTCGATGGTCATTAGGATCTTCTACTGACTTATCTCTATCGATGTATCAGTATTACCGACATATAGTCGATCTATCTGCTCAACATATCTTAACCGTTATGAACAGTTATCGACTACATGTTACAGTCATTAATAAAAATAAACAGCCCACTAATTTCACGATTATGATCCGATAATCTAGCACTATAAAAAGCGAGACCGTGTACTCGACGATTACATCAGAATCATCTATAAAAGGGGAGGTAAACGAGCAGCATGGGTCAGACAATTCTGGGCCACGACCCTGTCACTCTCAATATTTTTATTAGCTGTTCACCAACCCCCTCTCTGACTTAAGCCTCGGAGGGTCTCCGTTGGATATAACTCCAGTCTGTGAGGACCTTTATCTTGCAAGTGCTCTTCACCAACGACAGACAACAGAGAGTTGGCCGCAACAGATTGGCGCGCCAGGTAGGGGACAAACTATAGTCAATCATGTCAAGAACCAGAGCTCAGCATTCGACTGGATTGATGAGGCAGTCTTTCCATCAGAAAGATGTTCCTCCCCCAGCTCCGATGGCAGAGCCTACTTTCTCGCATCCTGTAGTCACCACGGACGCACAGATTGCTGCACTCATATAGTAAATAAAAATTTTGATGGAAATGGTTCAAAGCCTCCAACAACAGCAAATCAGTAGCAGCAACAGCCGCCAGTGAAGCAATCAATGGCTCAGTCAGTACCGTTTAGGCACAGCCGCCGTCCTCCATGGTGCTCATCCATTTCATCTCCAGAGCGACCTCTCTACACTCCCATCAAGATAGACAACTATATTTTTGGCACTCTCATTGTACCACCCATCATTTGCGATATTCTCTCTCTTCTTCTCGTATACACAGTATCAAGAAGGAGAAACGACCGCGAACGCCTTCTACTTCTCTTTCTTCGAGCTCTTCAGAGGGTTCCACCCTCAGAGTTTTCCAACAATGGTGACTTGACGATTATGAATATAAGTTTCAAAAAATTGATCGTCAGCTCGTTCGACTTCAAGTGGAAGGTCGGAAGTCTTTCAATGACTATAATTTTCACACTGCCCAGCCTCTTACTAGGCGCATCTTAGATAAATTGATTTTTTTTTTATTCAAGATACCATAGATGGAGTCATACGATGGCTCCACCGTTCTTATTGATCACTTGGAGAGCTATAAGACTTTTATGATGATCCAAGGGGCAACCGATGCCCTCTTATGCATTGGCTTCCCGGTAACTCTTCGGAAGGCAGCTCAAGCCTGATATTTCGGACTTTAGTCGGAGAGCATTAACTCTTTCGAGCAGCTTGAACATTATTTCATGATCCATTTCAGCACAAGCCGAAGGCCGTCACGAACATCCGACAGTCTCTTCTCAATCAAGCAAAGTGAGACAGAAATATTGAGAGACTTTGTTGCTCATTTCAATACAGTCACACTTAAGGTCAGGGATTTCAATGAAGATATGGCTATATCGATCATGAAAAGAGATCTGAAGAGATCCAGATTTACTTATTCTCTCGACAAAACTCTCTCTCGAACCTATATTAAACTTCTGGAGCACGTGTATAAGTATACTCGTGCGGATGAAGCTGCTTCTGACCTACGCCAAACAGATGAAAAAGGTCAAAAGAAGAAATAAAAAAAAATGAAGCTTCAGTCGAATCAAGTAGGCTGACTATCAACAAAAGAGCTTCACCTCGACGATGGAGTCCGAAATCGAACAACTACGACAGGTATGACTCCTACACTCTTCTCTCTGCTCTCCATGCACAGATCTTGATGGAGATCGAAGGAGAGGAGTACTTACGATACCCCCACCAATGAAAGCACCATCGAGGAGTCGAGATAGGAAGAAGTACTGTCAGTTCTATCGTGATCACGATCACGATACCGAATAGTGCATCCAGCTCAAAGACAAGATAGAAGTCCTGATTCGATGAGGCTACCTCGAGAAGTTTCAAAGGGATCAACCGACTCAACCTCCTGCTGACCGACAACCTCAGCCATAAATTGAGGAGACTATCAACAATCGACCGACTGCAGGAGTAATCAACATGATTTTTGGATGACCAAACTAGGGGGTAACTTTCGAAGAAGAGTCAGCAAAGAAACGATGACTCGATAATGTAATTACTTTTTCAAAAAAAGATGTTCAAAGAATTCAAACTCTCCATGATGATACTGTCGTTGTCTCGACAATGATAGCTAATTATGATGTAAAAAAATTTTAATAGATAATGAAAGCTCTATAGATATTTTGTTTTACTCTATTTTCTCTCGGATGTAACTACCGATTGATCGACTTAGAAGAGTCTCGATGCTATTTGTCGATTTCATAGGAGATGCATCACTATAGAGGGAGAAATCACTCTCCCATTAACCACAAGAATTGAACCACAATATAGTATTGTTCTTGTGATATTCATGGTTATCCGAGTTTCTTCGACTTATAATACCATACTCGGATGATCTGGACTGAATACTCTGAGAGTAATAGTCTCGACTTATCATCTACTAGTCCGATTCTCGATAAGAAATGAAGTCGAAGAGATACGTGGAGATCAACAACTTGCCCGATATTGCTTTCTAGTTTTTATATAAAATAATCAATCTGAAGACTCTTTGTCCATCGATAAATTGGACCAAAGAAAAAATAAAGAGAGGGATGAACTAGTCAAACAACTGATTTCGATCCCATTAAAAGAAGAAGATCCTGAGAAGATTATCCAAATTGGATCGCAGCTATCTGATCCAAAGCGGCAGCAACTAATAAATCTACTCAGAACAGACACTGACATTTTTGCTTGGTTAGCTATTGATATGTCAGACATTCTTCCAGAAGTAATAACCCATCGGCTAAATATTGATCCAAAGGTTAAGCCGGTGAGACAAAAGAAAAAGATTTTTGCTCCTGAAAGGCAGAAGGTCATCGATGAAGAGGTCGACAAGCTCCTCACGGCTGGCTTCATTAGAGAAGCTACCTATCCCGATTGGCTCATCAATGTAGTGATAGTGAAAAAGGTCAATGAAAAATGGAGAATCTACATCGACTGCATAAATCTGAACGAAACTTGTCTGAAGGATAGTTTTTCTTTATCGAAGATTGATCAACTAGTTGATACGACTTCGGATCATCGACTCTTAAGTTTCATGGATGCCTTTGCAGGCTACAATCAGATTCGAATGGCATCCAAAGACCAGGAGCACACAGCCTTCGTAATCGATAAAGGCATCTACTGCTATAAAGTAATGCCTTTCAGTTTAAAAAATACTGGAGCCACTTACCAACAGCTTATAAACAAAATCTTCAAAATATAGATCGGATAAAATATGAAAGTCTATGTGGATGACATACTGGTAAAAAGTTCTCAAACTACTAACCATGTTCGGGATCTAGAAGAAGCCTTCAGCAAACTTTGACGACATCAGATGAAGTTAAATCCGACAAAGTATGTGTTTGGAGTAACTTCTGGAAAGTTTCTCGAATTTTTTGTGTCCCAACGAAGAATCAAGATCAATCCCGAGAAAATAAAGGCTATCATCAATATGAAGCATCCTAATTTCAAGAAAGAGATATAGTAGCTCAATGGAAGGATCGTCACACTCAGTCAATTCATATCAAGGTCGGTAGAAAGTTGCTTGTCTTTTTTCAAGACCTTGAGATCATTAAACGACTTCATATGATCAGTCGAATATCGACAATCCTTCAAAGATCTAAAAAGATATTTGACATCTCCACTGCTGCTTACAAAACCAAAGATCGGAGAAACTTTATATCTCTACTTGGTGACATCAATGGAAGCAGTTAGTTTGTTGCTTATCCAAGAGGATGAAAATTGAATTCAACGATCAATCTACTATACTAGCAAGGTGCTTCACAATGCTGAAGTAAGATATTCAAGAGTGGAGAAGATAATCTACGCTCTGATCATATCATCACAACAACTTCATCTATACTTTCAAGTATATTCTATCATTGTCCTGACGGATCAGTCGTTGAAGGCAATCTTGCATCGACCTGATACATCGGGTTGAATGATAAAATGGGTGATAAAACTCAATGAATTTGATATACAATATCATCCACGTCCATCAATAAAGGCATAAGTTTTAGTTGACTTCGTCATCGAATATACAATACCAGATAATAAATCTGAGGATGATGTTAATGACAAAATAAAGCAGGCCACAACTCTTGAACCCGATTTGACGTCGGTATGGGTGCTACATATTGATGGAGCATCTAATACACAGGGCAGCGGGGCCAGTCTTATCCTCACCAATTTCGAAGGAGTAATAATTGAATATGCTCTTCGATTCAACTTTAAAGCTTTGAATAACCAAACCAAGTATGAAGCACTCTTAGCCAGCTTAAAAATTACAGAGGAGCTTGATATCGACAGCCTGAAGATCTTCACCAACTCACAACTGATTGTTGGACAGGTTAAGGATGAATTTGAAGCCCGAGACCCTATTATGATGAAGTATCTTCAGAAGGTAAAAGATCTAACTTCAACATTGAAGTATTTTAAAATCTTTCACGTTCCAAGGATAGAAAATGCTCGAGTTGACATACTTTCGCAACTCGCAACCTCTTCTTTCAACTCATTGGATCGAACATTCATCGCATGCCTTGAACAGTCGAGTATTCATAAAGTTGAAGAAGTGCTACAAATTATTGATGAACCAAGCTGGATGGATCCGATTGTCCGGTACTTAACTAATGAAACTCTCCCTATGGATCCCTTAGAAGCTAAATGATTTAGATGGATGGCCTCTCAATATATTTTAATGAATGATCATCTATACAAAAGGTCATTCTTTCTTCTCTTACTGAAGTATTTGGGACCAACAGATGCCAACTATGCACTCAGAAAGGTCCATGAAGGGATTTGTAAAAATCACTTGGAGGGCAAATCTCTAGCTTACAAGATCTTACGACAAAGATATTATTAACACACCATGAAGAAAGATGTAGCTGAACTTGTCCGAAGGTGTGAATCATGTCAAAAATATATAAATATACAACACCAACCGACAAGTCAATTGACATCAACTGTTGCGCTATAGTCCTTCGCACAATGGAAGATTGACATACTTGGTCCTTTCCCTCCGGCATCTGATCAGAGAAAGTTCATAGTGGTCTCTATCGATTACTTCATGAAATGGATGAAAACTAAACCTCTCACACAAATCACTAAGAGCAAGATGGAGGACTTCATTCAGAAATCAATTATATGTAGATTTGGTTTACCACACACCATCATCACTGACAATAATCGATAATTCGACAATCAAAATTTCAAAGAGCTCTGTGTCAAATTTCATATTACGCACAAACTTACATCAATTGGCCATCCACAATCCAATGAAGAGGTGAAAGTAACCAACCGAACGATTCTGCGTGGACTCAAAACCAGAGTGAATGAAGCTAAAGGCCTCAGAATGGAAGAACTATATCTGATCTTATAGGCATACCAAACGACTCTCCATATACCAATGGGAGAATCACCATTTAATCTAGCTTATGGAACAGAAGCGATGATCCTACTTGAGATCGGATTACCATCAATAAGGGTAGAGTAATACAGTAAACTGAGCAACTCAGAATGTCAGAAAGCCGATTTAGATCTACTTCCAGAAGTCTGACAGCAAGCTCAAGTTTGGATGGCAGTCTATCAACAAAGGGTAGCTCGGTATTATAATGCAAAAGTTAAACCGAAGATCTTCTATTCTGGAGATCTGATCCTCAAGAAAGCAGAAGTCTCAAGACCTCTTGATCAAAAAAAATTATCTTCGAACTGGTAAGGACCTTACAAGATAATCAAAATACTTAGACCGTATGTATATCGACTAGAAACTCTAGAAGGAGTAACCATCCTCCGAACATAAAATGTTGACAACTTAAAAATATATTATTAATAAAGTTATCCACGTATATATTATTCAGAATGAAACATTAAATTTTAGAATGAATTTCAGAATCACAAATTTTAATAAACTATAAAATGGTAATAGATCGAGAGATGGACAGTCAATTTCTATCGACTATATTTTAATTTTCTACTATAAAAATTGACACATCAACTATATTTTGGCTTTCACTGTAAAAGCTAAAATACCGACTGTATCTCGGTACCGAATATATTTTGGCTTTTCATTGTAAAAGCCAACCCTAGTTGAATGACTATTATGCTGACTTAGTCTTAACTAAGAGGAATGCTGTGCCAATATGATCCAGGTCGAATTAAAATTATACCGACTCAACTACGGTCGATCGAAGGATATTCGACTTGTCACCGATTATCAAATAACCTAACGTACTAAATCTGACTAAGATCGGATGAAGGATATTTGGTTTATTATCGCTTATTCTAATACTTAAGTACGTCAATGGATGTTTGATTAATGAAAGAATCCTATAATCACTATCAGATGTTCGACCTATCGATCGATATTCGATAATTGAAAAATAATACTACGACATTGTAGATATACAAAGAAAAATTTTATACTTAAAAATTTTTTTCATTCATTCATTGAAAAAAGTTATAAAATTGGATCGAAGTTTGATTACAAAACTTTTGAGTATAAAAAAAAATAAAAATTACACCAATCATCAGTCACAATCTCCATCTCTTTGCTTTGGTGGAGCATCAGAGACTCGAACAACTTCTGATGCTGTTGGTGCTCTATCTTTGATCGGTGCGGCTTCTTCAACTGCTCCATCTTTTGGGACAGAAGGGATGATGCTGCTTAAGTCAAGATCTGGGTATAACTTTTCGACTGTATTTCGACTGTTCTCGTGCCCGATGCAGTAAGAGGTGAACCCATCTTTGAGGATCTCTTCCTTGAACTCTTCTAAATTTTTGAAGTCCTCGATGGCATGGTTCAAAGCCTCCCTTGACGACTTTGCTTCCGCTCTCGCCAGCTCTGCATCAGCTTTTGCGGAAGCCGATTCATCATCGGCCAGTGCCAACCTTTTTAGAGTGGCCCGATGTCTTCCATGCTCAGCTTTGAGTTCTTCAATACAGTCATCCCGTTCTCATCGAAGTCAACGGATAGAATGCTTCTTGCTCTTGATCCTCAACTCAAGAGACAAGATGTTTTGACGAGCTGACCTAAGTTTGGCTCCAGAAGATTGAAGATCGGCGATCAGATGGGAGACTTCCTCTTGAAGCCTCACCTCCCACTCGATCACCACCCGAAGTTGTTCACAGGCAGCCGCCTTCTCAATATTGACGGCTGCCACTTTATCCATCCATGTCCGATGGAAGTCGGCAACTTTCTGGTAGCCGACCTCCAAGTCAAACATGTCATGTGCCAACTGCAAGCAAAAGATAAATCAGATCAGATCAAAAAAAAAGTGAAGAAAAACTTATCCTGAGTATCAATGGGTAGAAAGAAGAAAATATCTCGATAACGGTTCTGTTCTTTCTATTCTCCCGATCAGCTGGGAGAAGAGCAGCTTCGATGAGCCGCTTGGCCAATGCTGGATTGGCCAAGGCCAACTCATCCTCAGAGACTTTGATGTCGAAATGAACAGTGTGACCCGTCGATGATCCATCGTCTGCCAAAGTCACCGGTGCCTTCTCCCGATCTTCTGTCAGCAGCTCCGTGCTTGAAAATATGGAAAAGTCAGAGCTCGACTGCGCCCAGGAGGGTTCCACTGGAGGAACCATCGGTGCAGTCGTTGATTGTTTCGATTCGATCGCAACTTTCACCTCGGCCCGAACCTTAGTTGGTGGAGCTACCGATGGTGCTACGACAACTCCGTCTTCTTCTGCCGCCCCACCCTCAACGGACAGCACTTCAGGAAGCACTGTCTGGGTCGACAGTGCTAAAATCGACCCAGGAACCGACATCGATGGTACGTCAGATTCTCTTATCGATAAAGTAGGAGTCCGACCCTTCTTCGATGGTCGGAAGGGTCCAGCTTTGGATGGTGCTGTCCTTTTCTTGGTAGCATGCTAACGAATATCGACGGTCGATACTCATGCCCTCGGCTGCATAGCTTCAATCAGAGCAAGAAAGTCAGTACTATTCAGAAACAAGTAAAGAAAAAATAAAAATGATCGACTATACTGTACCTAAGGTGGTGATCGAACTAAAGCCGACATCGTAAAGAGCTTGTTCGGTCATCAACTTTCTCTATGGTGGGACCACCATATCCTTCAATCGGTGGAAGTCTTTCCGATCGTCGATCTTCACCCGACTGTTCTTGTTGGGGCCAATCCTTGGATCACCCCAATGTGAAGGGAAGCCCCAGGGAAGAGAAGAAGCAACGAAGAAGAATTGGTTCTTCCATCTATGAATGGACGATGGAAGATCGATGATGAAGGAAAGGCCTTTTCTTGGGTTTAAGAGCCACCAACCCTTAGCCTTAGGATGGAGATGGAGAATAAAGAAGGTATGAAAAACAAAAGAACGAGACTCGATGGGTATTAACCGACACAACAAAGTAAAGCTAATTATAAGCCGAACCGAGTTCAGTGCCAGCTAAGTAGGGCAAAGATCATAATAGTCAAGCAAATTTTGGACGAACTTTGGAATCGAAAATCGACGATCCATTCAAAGGTCTTTGACATAAAGGGCCATCTGGTCTGGAGGAGGAGGGTTTATCCAACCATCAACGTCAGACGCAAAAAGTTGATACTGTTTCAGGATACGATACTGCTCCTAGAGCCGTTCAACATTGGATTCTGATAGTGAAAAAATCTGTACTTTCGGATTCGATGAAGAGTCATCGGTCGGATTCTCCGATCGACTATCCCGAAAAGAAGAAGTCCTAGCCATGGAAAAGAAAAACTAGAGAGAACCAAAAAGGAGATGGATCCAAGAAAGAAGGACAAAAACACTTAACCTGAAAGCTAAAAACAAAAAGGCAAAGAAGGAACCCTGGAGTCTTCTGGTGCTGGGGCGACCTTTCGACAGAGTTTCTGTAGCAGAAGATGAAGACAAAATGCAAAGTAAAAGTTTGATCAAGAGCGACCCTATATATATAGGATCTCTCAATGGCCAGGATGGAAGCAGTCAAATTGGAGTCTCATCAGATGATGATACGTGGTAACATCCGGACCGACCATTGATCGGATGGTTCGACGCACCTCCTCCTGATCATGCCATCTCACCATCATCCACATAAACAGCTCCGATCCAATGATATTCGGACACATGGTCAAAATCTACTAGCCAGAATCGTATCATCTGGTGCCGAGTTATCTTTCTCAAATGACGTCCGATACTGACCTCCGATACTGAATTGTCCTATCGACATAATAGCTCAATAATGATTTTGCAGCCACCGAAATGACAAAACAGTCAAAGAACTCTTATTTCAAAAAATTAATAAAAAAAATAGCTGAGTCGGGGCTTAAGACAGTACGTGATGACTCTCTTCGTCCAATGTGACAAATCACATGATAATATACACGTCAGACCATCTTGAACTTGAGAGTGGGGGAAAACTATCGGGGCAAATCAACCGACCTCCAACTCTGACTCTACATCGATCGAATGAACATATTACTCTGACTCATAATCGGTTGACCGACCGACAGTCGGCTATTATCGACCAACAATTCAACCTTCGACATATCAGAGTTACTGGCCGATGATTATTTGGATCTTCTACCGACTTACCTCTATCGATGTATCAGTATTACCGACATATAGTCGGTCTATCTGCTCAACATACCCTAATCGTTATAAACAGTTATCGACTACATGTTACGGTCATTAATGAGAATAAACAGCCCACTAACTCCATGATTATGGTCCGATAATCTAGTGCCATAAAAAGCAGAACCACGTGCTCGACGGTTACATCAGAATCATCTATAAAAGGAGAGATAAACGAGTAGTATGGGTAAGACAATTCTGAATCAAGACTCTGCCACTCTCAACATTTTTATTAGCTGTTCACCAATCTCCTCTCTGAATTAAGCATCGAAGGATCCCCGCTGGATACAACTCTGGTCTGTGAGAACTTTTGTCTCACAAGTGCTCTTCACCGATGACAGATGATAGGGAGTTAGCCACAACAGTGTGATACGAAGAGATTGGTGTAGCCTGTGGGAGTTGTTCCATTATAATGGGGCAGCTCTAGCCTTCTCATCTAAAAAATAGAAATTTTTTTTAATCATGAGTCAAATTTAGATTAAAAAAATTAAATTTTAAATTAGATTAGTTCAAAGTTTAAATAAAAAATAAATATAGTTTAGCTTGATATTTGGTCCCACTTTACTTGGAAGAAGTTGGTAGAATGCACGATAGAAAAATAAATATTGAATTATCAAACTAGTAATGTATAAGTCTAAAGAAACTTTTTGGTACACTAATAAAAATTAAAAAATGATTTTTATTAAAAAGTATAACCATTTTATATTATTTTCTATAAAATAATATTTTATCAAAAATTATAATTATGTATTTATTATGATAATATTTAATTTTAACGAGAGAATGCAAATTAGATAAATCATGAGAACATAATTGTTGGGTATAAAATACCCTCAGTCGAAGTTCTCAACGGGATTAACCCTCCCGAGACTCATCCGGCTTTCGACTGCAGATGGTATCTCTCCGGACTTCTCCAACAGCTGGACTTCTACGATGCTGACTGAACTCTCCCGACGGACGAACTCCCACTGCACCACCCCAAACTCCTTCAACATGAGTTCCCCCAGTCGTCTATCAAGCCACCCCAAGCGCTCACTAAGCTCTATCACTAACCAACCTCCTACGACCGTCGGCTGCTCCCCGAATCCCTTCCAGACTTCTTCCAGCCAGGTTCAACTCCAATCCGAACTACCTCGGACCTCGCCAACGGTCGAACTTCACCAACGGTAGATTTCTACAACTACCAGACTTCGTCCGGACTCCTACGGGAGCTGGACTTCGTCCCCAACCTCAACTGCTGAAAAACTCCATCCGGACTCTTATAGGAGCCGGGCCTCATCCTCGACCTCGACTACAGGTAGACTCTGTCCGGACTCCTACGGGAGTCGGATCTCGTCCCCAACTTCGATTGCAGGTAGGCTTCGACCGGACTCTTCGGGAGCCGGACCTCGTCTCCGACTCCAGCTACAGACAGACTTCGTTCGGACTCCTACGGGAGCCAGACTTCGTCCCCAACCTCAACTGCCGGAAGACTCCGTCCGGACTCTTACGGGAGCCGGACCTCATCCTCGACCTCGACTACAGGTAGACTCTGTCCGGACTCCTACGGGAACCGGATCTCATCCCCAACTTCGATTGCAGGTAGGCTTCGATCGAACTCCTACGGGAGCCGGACCTTGTCTCCGACTCCAGCTACAGGCAGACTTCGTCCGGACTCCTACGGGAGCCGAACTTCGTCCCCAACCTCAACTGCCGGAAGACTCCGTCCAGACTCTTACGGGAGCCGGACCTCGTCCTCGACCTCGACTACAGGTAGACTCTATCCGGACTCCTACGGGAGTCGGATCTTGTCCCCAACTTCGACTGCAGGTAGGCTTCGTCCGGACTCCTACGGGAGCCGGACTTCACCCCTGACTCTAACTGCAGATAGACTTCGCCCAGACTCCTACGGGAGCCAGACCTCGTCTCCAACTTCGGCTACGGGAAGACTCCGCCCGGACTCCTACGGGAGCCGAATTTCATCTCTGACCTCGACTGATGGTAAAACTTCATCCGGACTCCTACGGGAGCCGGACTTCGCTCCCGACTCTAATTGCAGGTAGACTTCGCTCAGACTCCTACGGGAGCCAGATCTCGTCTCCGACTCTGGCTACGGGAAGGCTCCGCCCAGACTCCTACGAGAGCCGGACTTCGAGCTCCTCTCAGACGGGTGGCTAGCCACCTCTCTCCGCCATACACCCCAGCTGAACTTCAACCAATAGGCCCGGACCCCCTGGCAAGCCGCAATAATGATCATGATTCTGCTCCACTTCCTGCGACGGATTCTGCGCGGCCCCATCACTCCCTAGCAGATCGCCATAATGACCACGATTCTGCTCCACTCCCTATGACGGATACCACACGATTCCTTCCACCCCCTGGCAAGTCGCGACAACGGACGTCGTTCCACTACCCGCAACAGTCTCCACGTGGCATATTTCAGCGGTAGCCACGATCCCACTCCACTACTCTTCGCAACAAACTCCGCCTGACTCTGAGCAGCCCACTGCCAGGCGGTTACAGATATCGCTATCAGTCTGCTGTCCCCCTTTGCCTATAAAAAGGGGTCCCCAGATACGTTATTCTCTAAGCTCTATTTTTCTATCCCAAAACTCTGCTAAAATTTTCGTTCGAGCACTCCATTCTTGTTAAGGCAGAGAACTGACTTGAGCGTCGGAGGATCTTGCCGGAGCGACCCCACCTTCGGTTTTGATTTCTTTTGCAGGTCCCGACGGCGACCGCGACTCCCTCGACTCCAGCTTCTCCGGCGCAAGCGAATTTTTGCACCAACAATAATTATTGTTTCTTTTAGATGCCCCATTCCATATTCAATGTTAGTACATTACACTAATAATGGCGCATGTTAATCAACAAGGTTTTTTCTTTTCCCCACATACGTATTAATCCCAATGTAAAGAATTATCAGGTGATAGGAGTTGGAATTTCTTGCTGTCCATATTTTTTTTGTTTTCTCTATAAAATTAGGAGTTGAACTGATGATTTTTATTGTAAACTTATGATTTTTAATTTAAAAAAATTATAGATTAAACTCATGATTTCTTCTTATGTGACAATAAAATCATAGATTCAACTCATAATTTTATACGTAGCATTTCATGCAATCCAAATAGTTACAAATCTATGAATAAATTTGACTTAATGATATTTTGAGAATTATTTTTTTTAAAAAAATAATATTTAAAAAATATTTAATTATATAAAAGAGGCTCAACTTTTACATGTTACATGTTCAGAAATCAAGATTTACCTGATTGCAAAAATAGAAAAGTGAAAATATATAAGGCCTCGATTAATTTTTCATTAGCCATGGTGAAACTCCTACCGCATCCTTTGCCTCACTCTCCTTGGTAGTTAGTGGGACTTTCAAGTAAGCTGTACGACTCCTAATACCATTATTTTTGAACTTTTTTTTAATCAACAATATTAACTTTTATCTATAAATAGGTTTTAAAAGATTATTTTTTATTTTTAAAATATTTATTTTTTAAATAATATTAGCTTTTATCTAAAAATATATTTTAAAAGAAGAAAATTCTTTTAATAGAGAATTAGAGATAAATCTTCAGCTTTACTTTCAACTTAAAAGCAACTCTCCAAATGAGTTTTATGTAAAAATAGCTATTCATTCCAAACTTAAATTAAAAGCAACTATCTATTTTTGGTTGAAATTATCCTTATACTCTTATAACCTTTAAAATATTATAGTATTACATTATCATAGTGCAGTATTCTTTTACAATAAGACAGTATTACATTATATTAGTGCAAAATTTTTTTTACAATAATGCTGTGTTACTTTATTATATTATATTATTACAGTATTTTTTTATAATAAGATAGTATTATATTATATTAGTGTAGTATTTTTCTATAATAATGCAGTGTTATTTTATTATATTATACTAGTATAGTATTTTTTTATAATAAGATAGTATTACATTATTATAGTGTAGTATTACTTTACAACAATGCAGTATTACTTTATAATAGTATAGTATAATTTTATAATAATATAGTATTATTTTATAATAGTACAGTACTGTTTTATAATAATATTGTTATGGTGGTTCTCGTGAGTGCCTCGGATCAGCGCTATATCACAAGACATCTTATGTTCTTGGGTCATCAACACGATTGCTAACCACCGTATGAGCTGATGAGTCCATCTCCATATTGAGCTGAGGCGATCTCGAGGTCTAACTTATGTATGAGCTACTTAGCCGACTTATCTTTTCAACATATGCAACAGCTGTCTATCTTTAATAGATAGAATTGGGTGTAATCGTCTCTCCTGATCTCGCAGGAGCGATTAAGGGTTGAATTATCTCATCTAGTTTGGCATGTCCAACGATCTGACAATCTTGAGATCCTGCAATCTTACAGCTAATAATCCAGCTATCTGACATCCTTCTATATAAACAATTAGAGTTCCGAGGATCCAGGTAAGTCCAATCAAATTTCTTTAAGAGAATCCGTTGTTACCTTTTTATTCTCTACTTTTCTGACTTGAGCGTCAGAGGATCCTTGTCGGAGCCACAACCTTCAGTTTGAAATTTATTTTGCAGATCACTCCAGCACCAGCATCTCTGCACGAGGATCAGGTGTCCGTCTCCCAATCTCGATCAAGTTCAGCAGCAATAGATAGAGGAAGGGCCCACATTCGCATTCATGGCTCCAAGATGGATATACTTTCGACTTTCCAATACCGTCCCTTCTCGACAAGCGGCCAGCCAAGCTGACAATCAAGTTCAATCGCTGACGTCGAAAATTTCTTCGTCAGTTCAACTAGTCATTCCTCCATCAATTCAACCAATGCAGCCGACGTCAGTTATGGCCGATCAATTCGGTCAGCTTTTCAGCAAGTTCAACATCTGATGATCATGATCCAAGCAGTCCAAATCTTTCTCACACTCTTTCAGGTGGCGCCACAACCTCCTCAGGCTGTCTCTACACCCCTTACAGCAGTGCATCATACAATTTCCTCGGTGGTATTGCTTGTGCCTTCCTCAGTGGCACCCCCACAGAATCTTGCTTTGACTGCGGTTCCAGAGCCACCACCTCAATCAGAACCGCAGACACCTTCTCAAAGTTTGAAGAGAAGGTTGACTCATCAAAATTGCCTTAGGGCCCAGCAGCTAGCCAGGCGACGATCTTCAAGCCCATAGTCGAGCCATGACAAAACCCTCAGATGTCAATCTCCTCTGCATTTCAAGGCTGGTATTGTATGTGAAATTGATTTTGAAAGATGGTTCTAAGAGATTGGCTAGTAGTTAGGCCAAAAAATAAAAAAGGCCCTCAATAATAATAGCTCCTTGGCGCTGCCCTACGAAGGGTATAACCGCCCTTCTTCTCAAGGGTTATGCAAAAATCACTTTCCCTGCACTTCAAACTACCTCAGCTGGAGGTCTACAACGAGACCACCGACCCCGTCGATTATGTGAAGATCTTCAAGATAGCCATGATACTTTAGAGAGCATTGGATGCAATCTTCTGTCGAACATTCCCTCCAACCCTTAAGGAGGCCATGTGGCAATGGTATTCGAGTTCGAGGCCGACATCTATCCATTCTTTTGAAGACTTGTACCGATCTTTTGTCAGTCATTTCATCAGCAGTCGGTGATAGTAGAAGTGGTCCGACTACCTCCATACCATCAAGCAAAAGGAGGGTGAGTCAATCTACTTATTCTTGAATAGATTCAACGTGACGATCTTAAAAGTCAAAAACCTGGATCAGTCGACTGTGATAGCCATAATGATGAGCGGTCTACTAAAGAACGACTTAAAAAAATCATGCATTAAGACTTATGCTCGAAATCTCTCAGATATGCTTGCCCGTGTGGAGAAGTATACCCATATGAAAGAGACCTTTGTCGATGATACTCCTGACGATTCAGCCACGATGGGACCCAGAAACGAATGCCATCCAAGGTGAGAAGAGAAAAGATGCCAGTGCTCCCGGTCTCCACCCTCGAGGTGGAATAATAGGGGTCAAAATTATCGATCCCAGAGTTCTCCAAGAAGAGTTTGGCAACCATCGCCTCCTGAGCTGTATGATAACTACACACCCCTAACTATTCCTCAGAAAGAGGTATTGTTACAAGTGGAGCTTGAGTTACATGAGCTTCAATTGATGAGAACAAGATCGGAACGTCGTCGAGATCTGAAGAAATACTGCTTTTACCATCATGACCTTGGTCAGGATATTGAAGACTGCCACCAACTTCGCGATGAGATCAAGAGGCTTGTCAGGCAGGGGTAGCTGAATCATTTTGTCCGAAGAGCGATCCTTTAACGTCAAGTTTCGAGAATTCCACAGCCATCCCCTTTGCCTCAGCAGCCTCTCCCTCTATCTCAGCCACAGCAAGTACTAGCATGGCAGGAATGACAGCAGGTCGGAGGGTAAATGGTGGAAGAAGAGCGATCCATCCAAGGAGAAATCCACATGATTACTCGAGGGTCATCTGGATCAGAGAAGTCCCACGACTTACAATGCTATCCTCGATCGTCCCACCCTGAGAACTTTGAAAGCTGACGTCTTAAGCTACCATCTGATGATGAAATTTTGACCAACTGAGGACCTTTTAAATGTTCTACTGAGGAAGGAGAATTCGAGCTGGATAGCGAAAATCAACTCATATTTAGATGAGATAACCAAATGCCTACTAATTAATCTTTTACAAAAAAATACGGATCTTTTCGTCTGATGATCAACCTTGACTGATGATCTGATGCTGTGGCAAGCCGAAGTCTCATAGCCTACGAGTAGGTGCTAGAAGGAGGGCTACCGTCCAACTAAAGGTTCTTATCGGATGGATAAAATGGTACACTCAAGAATTTATAGACTAAAGTAGTTCGATGGGACTCCAATATCAAGTCCATGGAACTTAGTGAACCTTCACATATATTACCAATAATGTAACTACTTTTTATGAAAATAAAATTTGCAGGGCCATCAATTTACGATGGGCATCCGAGTTCTCCAAGAGTTGTCTCCTCCTTCTACTTAAGATCCTAAACTATAACTACAGTCAACTAATGCAACTAATGTGAGGGCTAACTTACTAGACTCTCAAGAAGACTTCGGCGACTTCGAGGTGGGACTAACTTACCAGACCCTCGCAAAGCTCAAGTCATGCGAGAAGCAGAGAGAGACCTTTAGGAAACCTCTGGAGGGCTAACTACCAGACCTTCAAGAAGATCTCAGTGACTCCAAGATGGGGCTAACTTATCAGACTCCTGCAGAGCCCGAGTCATGCAAGAAGTGGAGGGAGACCCTTAGAAAATCTCCAAAGGGCTAACTTACCAGATCTTCGAGAAGATCTCGACAACTTTGAGGTGGGACTGAGCTAACTTATCAGACCCCTGCAGAGTTCGAGTTGCATGAGAAGCAGAGGGAGACTCTTAGGAAACTTCCGAAGGGCAAACTTAGCAGACCCTCGAGAAGACCTCGATGACTCTGAGATGGGGCTAACTTACTAGACTCCTACAAAGTCCGAGTCGTACGAGAAGTGGAGGGAGACCTTTAGAAAATCTCTAGAGGAATAACTAATCAAACCCTCAGAATATCATCGAGAGTGTAAAATATCGTAAGCACAAGCTCGTCGCTAACACACACTATATCTCGCGTAAAGACAAGAAGTGCTAGATGCCATAGGCACAAGATCGCCGCATGCATACAACGCCACTCATGAGGACTAACTTACCAGACCCTCGAGAAGACCTCGATGACTTCGAGGTGGGGCTAAATTATCAGATCTCTGCAGAGCCCGAATCACATGAGAAGCAAATGGAGACCCTTAGAAAACCTCCAAAGAGCTAACTTATCAAACCCTCGAGAAGACCTCGATGACTCTGAGGTGGGGCTAACTTATCAGACCCCTGTAGAGCCTGAGTCACACGAGAAGCAGAAAAAGATCTTTAGAGAACCTCTGGAGGGATAACTAATCAGACCCTCAGAATATCATTGAGAGTGCAAGATGCCTTAGGTACAAGCTCACCACTGGCACACACTGCATCTCGTGTGAAGATAAGAAGTGATAGATGCCATAGGTACAAGATCACCACAGGCACACAACACCACTTATGAGGGCTAACTTTTCAGACTCTTGAAAAGATCTTAGTGACTCCGAGGCAGAGCTAACTTACCACACCCCTGTAGAGTCCGAGTCACACGAGAAGTAGAGGAAGATCCTTAAAAAATTTCTGGAGGGCTAACTTATCAGACCTTCGAAAAGACCTCAACAACTTCGAGGCGGAGCTAACTTACTAGATCCCTGCAGAGTTCGAGTCACATGAAAAAAAGGAGGCCTTAGAGAATCTCTTGGCTAACTTATCAGACCTTCGAGAAGATCTCAACGACTCCGAGGTGGGGCTAACTTATCAGACCCTTACAGAGTTCGAGTCGCATGAGAAACAGAGGGAGACCCTTAGGAAATCTTCAAAAGAGTAACTAATCAAACCTTTGGAATATCATTGAAGAGCCCTAGATGCTATAGGCACAAGCTCGCTACCAGCACACACAGCCTCTTCAAAAGAAGAATAAAAAGACGGACAACGTACAACTGAAGGCATTACCTCAATAGTACTCTTTTCGCCTGAGGTATTGTCTCAGACTCAGGAGTAGGAGGATAGTGTTGAGATAATTACTATGATGTCTCGGATTCATGAATGGTTGCATTACATTCAAGTTGTTCTAAACTACTCTAAATATGTCCACTTCAATCAAAATTGTCCTAAGTATATCTATGCTAAAGCTAAGCCACCTAGAACCTTACTCGTATTGATCTGAGCACTGAGCATTTTTTCAAACTGATCTGAGTGCTTATTTGTGCTGTTCTCTATGAGCCGAGTAAAATTTATAAAATTCATAAATGCAAATTTAAAGCTAGAAATGAACTAACGACTTCCAAAACAAAGCTTTCTTTTTTATTCATTAAAGTCATTACAAAGAAAAAGTCGGTGCTCCAAGCACTTTACAAAGAAAAAGCTGGTGTTTCAAATACTTTAAAGGACGGTTGCTCCAAGCACCATCTTGCAAACAAAAGAAGAAAATAAGGAAGAGAAGAGGAAGAAAAGGAGGATAGCAGAAGAAGGAGAGAAAAATAAGAGGAGGAGATGAGAAGGGATGTCCCACTGCAATTGATGGAGCATTGGATCGGTCAGGTGAGCTAATTCGATCTTCGTCCATCGAAGACTTCATCTCCTCACTGTCTGGATAAGCTGATTCAATCTTTATCCATTGAGGTCTCCATCTTTATATCGGTACCGTCAGTCTATATGTCGTGAAGTTCTAGATATGATATTATCCACAATAGACGGGCTTTACAATTATTGAAGTCCTGGATGAAGACGGTGGTGGCAACATTGAGCATTTTCTTCGAAAATATCATAGAATTTTAGAACTCTGCAATGCAGTGTCTTGAATTACAGGCAAGATGTGCTCAAGCTGTGAGGAGAGCCTGGTCATAGGAGGCAAGGGAGGGAGAGCCCCATGAGAAGTGGATGCGTCGACCCGCCTACCTCTCTCCCTTTCACGGGCTTAGTATCTCCAGCGGACATCCATTGCAATGGCATTCCGCCCTCTCACCCGATTCTTAATTAACTTTAAAGGTGGCAGATTTGAAGGCAATAATATGGCAGCAGGTGGAGAAAGGGACTTCTTGCCACAGAAGGAGGGGTAGAGATCCCTTTGCTCTCTGATTTATTATTTATAAATGCTAGCAGCCACATCAATTGTCAATCGACGCTTCTCAGGAGTTAATGGCCAAGAAGTTAATGACGCATCTTCTCTGAAGTGGGAATAAATTCTGGTGATGCTTCGTAAAATAAAATGTGGCCACATGGTGCATCTTCATAGACCTCATGCCATCTCCTAGACATGGCCTTATCGGGTGAGTCACCAACCATCATTCTTCATAATCGTCCGTATTTAAGGGAGCAGAATGAGCTTACCGTTTACTTAAATTACCTCAGATCAACATGAGTAAGTTCATGTAGCAAAACTATGACAAAAGATTTTACTCATTTTATTTCTTTCAAATTTTTTTTACAATAACCCTAAAATATGAAAAAAAAATACATAAATTATAGAGCAGTACTTGGAGCTGAGGTGTCGGTCGCTGAGATATCCACCATGGAAGGATCCCAGATTTCATTCAAAAAATTCAAATCCAAACCCAGATATTTAGCAGTGACTCAGGTTTGGATAGACTGCCTCCTGGTGTCATAGACATCAGTAGAATACTCAACTCTTTTTTCTTAATACTCTTCTGAGGCCCGAAAGTCCTCCACAGCCTTAGCAGTAGCCGACTGTTCACTTCTTCTCTGGCCCCGATCGGACCTTCAGTTCTTTTATTTTTTTTTGCAGACGAGAGTTCTCCTCGCTAGTGGCTGCATTTCTCTTTGCCTGAGCTTCGAACTCTGCTGTCTTGCCAGCAATTGAGAATTCTCCTCAATAGTTTTCTTCAACGCCACCTCAGCATCTTCAGCTCTCTTCTCAATGGCATTGGTTTTCATAAAGACTTCTCCAATCTTTTTCTTGGCCTTCTCTTTTGCTCTTTTAAGCATCTCAACTTCGAGCCCAGACTTCTTCGCCTCTTTAATCAATCCATAGGAGCTTTCAATGTGCCCGTTCAAGTAATGGGTGAACTAATAAGTGAAGAAAAATTCATAAGTAATGAATAAACATACAGTAAGTGCTAAATAGGAAAGCTCCAATATATCCGAATGAGGCAATCCATGGCTTCTTTCCTCATCTCCCTCCGAGGAATGCTCAGCAGCTTGTTCGCGTCAGTAGAGAGGAGCAATCCGGAGAGTAGCTCCTCGCCAGCATGGGATCCCTCAATGATGAGGCCTCAAGCTTCAGTCCAACTGGCGCAACTCTAGACACATCGACAACCTCGACTGGTGTCTCATCCGTGCAGGATTTGACAGTGGGTGAAGCTGGTTGGGTCGGTGAGCTGAGAGAAGTGGGTGGCTCAGAATCACCTTCTCCAGACCTTGATCTGCACGGCCCACCTAATAGCCTGCAGTAGCTGAGATGGTAGGCAAGCCGCTTTCTACTCATGTAACCTCATAGCCTTTCAGATGAAAAGGTTTAAACTTCCTGGCCCCCAAAATTGGTTGTGCGGGATCTCCAACTCTGACCCGAAGGCTTCATCCGGTGGTAGGTTTGGCACTTCTTTTTCGAAGGATTTTTCTCTTCTCCTTTGGTGGGCTCAAGCTCTTACCAGTATCCAGCTTTGCGATCATGGTGATCAAATTGTAAGACGAATAGAGTCAGAAGATTTAAGGCCAAGATAGTTGACTCGCGTACCTTGAGGAGCGACTTGGCTGATATCAGCATTAAACAGCACCTGAGCCGACAGCAGCTCTTTCAACTCTGGAATCCTAAAACTTCGTAGAGCTATCATCTCCTGCTCCAGGTTCTTGTTCGTTGAAGGTTCCTTCAGTGCAGCCTCTCGAGATTCATCTCAGATCGTAAAATTTCAGTCTTCACCTGACGTCTGCAAGATGAAGACAAATCCCGATTTTCAACTATGCACGATGGAAAGCATACTCAAAAATATCAGATGAAAGCCATCTTTCTTCTTCTCCAGAGTCACGTACCACCATTTGTGCGACTCTAGGTGCCGCTTGAGGTTGAAGAGAAAATAAAAAAATATGACATTTGGCACAATTTCAGTTAGCATGCATACCTTGGTGAAGCTGCAGATATGTCGCCATACATTCGGCATAATCATACATAGTAATATTTCAAAGTACTGGAGGAGCACCATAAAAAAAAGGTGGAGAGGAAGCCTCACCCAGCCTGGAAGCACTCCTCGTAGAAGCCCATACGTCCTGAAAGCGGACAACAGACTCAATCGTCCGATCCTGAGACTTCAAGTTGAAATATGGGAGGTATTTGATATTGCTCATGCAATATGATTATGTTATGCTCTGTCAACTCTGATTTGAAGCCCAGCGGAGCAAAGTCAGGCTCCATGGTGGCCATCTCTATCTCTCTCTCTCTCATATCATGTGGGAAAGCCGTGAAAGGGTGAAGAATAGAAGAACTCACAGTAGAAGGAGAAAATAACTAGAACTTGATGAGGTCCCCCTCTCATTCTATCTGAGGATTTTAAATAACCTCAGACTTGAATGGGATCTTCAAAAACTGCCTCCCATTGGCTCATTAATTGCAAGAGATGTGAATCGATAGAAGACTAGCGTACGCATGACACGTGGAGACTACGAATGGATATGATTGCTGTCGTCGATATGGTAGTTAATGTCAATGGCAGACGAATCACACTTTACACCACTTTGAAGGAATGTGTGCAGATGTGCACCAATTCCTCCCATGCGGATGTAATTCGAATTTCGATCTTTTCAAAATCTATACGATAGGTATGAAAATTCATCCCGGATCGGAATGAGAATTATAATCTCTACTACATTTGTAATTCTCAATTCTAACTACAACCAGTGCTGGTTCAAATTTTTGTCCTAATTTTATCTCGGCTCAAGCCTTGCTTGAAGCATAATACAGGTTAAGTATTCGTCTAGGCTATTACTTTAATCAAATTTTGTAGTTATAGCCAGGGGCCAAACATATGTTAAGAATTTTGATTCTCATATTTAAAAATATGATTCGTATTCATTAGAAGAAAAAGAATACATCTGTTTCTATGGAGATTCTATTACATAACCAGGAGCCTCATATCACAAAAAATAAGAAAGAAGAGGGCATAAATCATTCCTCAGGGGGATTATCGGGGTGGTCACCTGTGGGATGGTATTCTTCGATACTAATGATGCTTTCAGTTTGGATGGCTGCATCGATCTTATCCACCTCATCTGAAAAGTGGAATGACATTATGAACCTCGATCAGTTATTCAATGATATTGTCTGTAAATCTTTATCCAGACAATCGATTTAAAGATGCTTGATGAAGTCAGGAGGAAGGTGCACCTGGATAATGAACTTGTCCTTCTCGAAGCCCACGAAGAACATCGCTTTGCAATCTTGGACTATGATCTTAACCCCTTCCTTCTCCAGCTGCTTTCTCATGCTTTCAACGCATTTGAGTAAAATCTTCTGATTTATAAATTTGCCCCAGAGAAGCTTATGATTTATCTTTCTCTCTTCCAACCTCTTCTTCAGGTGCTCCACCACCGATCCAGTCTCCTAGACTCTCAAGAGCGGCTCTGGAGAGGCTTGAACTTTCTTGGAAGCAGAGCGTCCGTCTCTTCGAGGAGCTCTCCCTCCATGGCTCATCCCTTCGAAAGTTCTGATCCTCTTGGATGGACCACCACTGGGGCTCCTTCGAGAGTGAGTTTCAAGATAAGGAGAACCTCTTCTCATCTCAAGTGTCCTTCTCAGATGCTCTAGGTCATCACGGGTCGGGCGATAGTCTCTCTCAGCCTCAGACTTCTGTCTCTTGAGGGTTCTAATCCATCCTTCGAGATATTCAACCCTCTTATCAGCTCTAGATTTTTATTGTTCAAAGTCCTCAATCTGTCTTTCGATTTATCGCAGTTTTTCATCTCGATGGAGAATCGACTCCTGGGCCTCATGAAGAGCCTCCTCTATAAAGCTGAGCTCCTTGACCAGCTCAGCATTATCCTTCTCCACATGCTCTAACCTGTACTGAACAAGTCGATCTCCTCTTTCTCCATCGTTGGAACATCAAGATTGAAATTGGTAAGACTCGTTAGACATTGACCTACATGCACCAGGGATTTTAAAGCATCGGTAGATCACTTCTCCCCCCTTTGTTCATTGAGGAGCAACCTTTTGACTGGCAGTAAGAGGTTCCTCTAGTACTATACCGTAAATTGAAGGCTCTCTTTTGTGGATGGAGCATAAGGGGTCAAATCTGAGGGCCCCATATGAGAAGTGGATGCAAGAAAGCATCTAGTAGGAGTCACCATCTCCAGAGATCCTCCAATCTCCATCATCATCGTCAGATCTTTCTTCGAAAGATTGTCGATCGCCTTCTCCATCTGCACTATCTCAGTCAGATCTTTTTTGGAGCGTTCCTCGATGCTCATTTTTGGTGCCATCTCCGTCAGCACCCCATCGATCAAAACTTTCTTTGGAGAATCCTACATCATGGCTTCCAATGGTTGGGTAGTGGGTTCAATGGTAGGAGCAGTATGTTCTTCTTTCCTGATCGTGGGTCCCATTTCAGCAATTGAAACCACGACCTACCTCCTACGAGCTAGAATTTGCTCAAGTCTCTTCATGCACCGTGAATCCACCTGGCTTCAAGAAATTACGATAAATAATCAGCACAAAAAAAAGATCTGTGGCTATCTGTGCCTTCAAAGCGCAAGTTAAAAAGAGAAAGAAAATGAAAAGTCACCATAAAGTAATTAAAACCTCGAAGAAACTATCGTCTAAGTGGTTCCATCAGTTATGCCCATCCGCGTCAATCACGTTAGGCTAACATCACACGCTTTAAATACAGAAGACAGGCGTGAAGGTAGAAGCGCATGGTATTAGATCCGAGATACTTCAGGAGTACTCATTTCGTCTGATTCTCAGACTTAGGAGTAGAGGGATAGTGTTATGGTGGTTACTATGAGCGTCTCGGATCAGTGCTATATCATAAGGCATCTCAAGTTCTCGAGTCATCAATATAATCGCTAACTGATGCGTATCGTAGCACACCAAAATTAATCCTACTCACTACTATGTAGATAGGATGAGTCGGAATCGTATCCACAGGGATATTAGGTCGATTATTTCAAAAATATAAAAGAAAAGAATAAAGATTATAGGAAACTAAGAAAGAAACAAAGAAATTATAATAAAAATATTTTTCATTAATCAAATGAAGAAGCATTCACAATGGGAAAGAAATAAAAGTGAGATACAAGATAACGAAATAAAATTGATCTTCTTGCTGCATCCGATAGTGGATGTGCTTCCTTGAATCCTTCATCTTCTTCTGTGCAGACAGCGGCAGGATGACTGAAAGGCTTGGTCTAAAAATTCCAAGGAAGAAAGGTAGATGAAAGAAGGTATGAAAATGTGGAAATGATAGCAGTACTAGGATTAGGACCTCTCATAGATTTATTAGAATGTGGAGAAGGGATCTATAGAGAAATATAGTGATGGGTAAGGAAGAAGAAGATGGATTGCTAGGATTAGTACCTCCCCTAGACTTACGGAGAAGAGAAAGAGTGAGAGAGGGAAGCTTGAAGAAAACTTAGGGTTGGCTTGATTGGAGAAGATGGAGGCCTTGGGGTTCTATTTATAGAGTGGAGAGTGGCTGATTTCTCATAAATAGGGGCACAAGAGAATTTAGAGTTTCATAAAGAAAGGTAGGAGCATGAATAAGGACCCTTAGATCAAGCCTCTTACTTCTTCTCCGTTGATCAATAAGTCGTGTCATACTTGATTTCATTTATCTTCTAATTTGGATCCTTGATTAGAGAGATTGCTTCTTGTCCTTTGATCTTTAAGTCACGTTTACACTGGAATGGAAGCTGGTTGCTAGTTTCACTTAAATCTGATCCGATTTGAGTCCAATTTGAATCGTATGAACCCAAACTCCAATTACCTACAAAATAGACTAGAGAGTATCAAATTCTTAATAAATAAAATATAATTAAATAAAATTATATATCTCTAGTGGCTTAATTCAAGTGTTCATCATACCTCCCAACTTAAACTTTACTCGTCTTCAAGTAAAATAGATACATTAACATTGTGCACCAAATTGTCCTTGAATCGAAGGTTATCCTAGGCATTCCTAACAGTAGTAGATATCCAGTCAGATCATTAAAGAGATACTTCATTGGATTATTAATTCGATCCAATTAGTGGTTAAGTATTAGCCATATAAATTTTTAGAGATCTTCTTTTACCAACTCTCCACTCTTCTCTTTAAATCTTTTAACTTAATGTGGATTTGGTGTAGTATCTTTTTGCAGTTTATTCTCTTTATTTTTTTTTTAATTTTTATAATAAAAATATTTATATGTACAGTCGGTGCAATGTCCTAACCTTTTAAGCTTTCTAATTGACTCTTGTAGCGAGCTTTAGGTCAATGACTCCCAAATCAGTTGGTTTTAGGGGATTAGATGTAAAACATCCCTCAGGCTTACTGACTCAAGTCAAAAAGACTATGAGTTAAAACTGACTATATAAAAGGTTTCTTCACATTCTCACTTTTTGACGTGAACAACAATACTTACTTAGACGAAGGGATCCAGTTACTTAGTGAGA
The DNA here is from genome assembly GCF_000442705.2 of Elaeis guineensis. Lineage (NCBI taxonomy): Eukaryota > Viridiplantae > Streptophyta > Magnoliopsida > Arecales > Arecaceae > Elaeis > Elaeis guineensis. The sequence goes on from NC_026003.2 coordinate 123,261,543, forward strand.
AATACTATAAAAAAAAATTATTAATGATTAAAGTGGATTTTTTGCATACTTTAACATTTTCATTCATATCCGCATGAAGCAAATTCTTGATTAAGATAGGTGGGAAGAGGGTTCTAGAATCATTTCAAAATTTAGTCTGGTCTAAATTCTATCATTAATCGGATATCTTTAATAATTTTTTTCTCGATACCTCTAAAATTATCGAGATCGTTAATCACTCATTGATTAGGATACCTAGTTAACTTCAAATCAAGACAAAGTTCAGATACACAAAATTAATTATTTCTGATCATACTGAAGACTTAATTAAATTTATTATTCTCTCCTTCAACTAAATTTTTATTGTCCCCAATGGAAGAAGAGAATCATAATAAAGCTAGAATAGAATGTTACAAAGAAGGACACCATTTGAGTTCAATATGTGCAATATTGATTGAGAGGTCCTTCATTGCTGGGCGTAGTGTATTTTTGACTCCATTGATCATGGTACTCCCCCCAACTTGGCTAATTATCTTTCTTAGAGATTCTTACAAAATAAAAAAAAATAAAAAAAAATAATTACATATGTTAGGTTGCCTCTCAATAAGTGCTAAGTTTAACGTCTTTAGCCAGACTATGTCCGTTATAGACTGCATCTTGCAATTCAATTAAGTCAACTTACTCGCCATCTTCGATTTTATTTACATAATATTTCAATCGTTGGCCATTCACTTTAAAGGTGTTTCCCTATTTAGGGTTTTTGATTTCAATTTCTCCATGAGGAAACACTTGAGTTACGACATATAGTCCATTCTAATGTGAACGGAGTTTTTCAGAAAATAGTCGCAACCTCGAATTATAAAGCCATACTTTTTGATTAGGTTCGAATATTTTTCATAAAATATATTTATCATGATAAGCCTTAGTTCGAGCCTTATAAATTAGTGAACTCTCATATGCTTCATTGCATACCTCTTCTAATTCGTTCAATTAAAATCTCCTATTACTATCTGTATTTTTCATATCAAAACTGAATTGTTTTATGGCCCAAAATGTGTGGTGTTTTAATTCTACCAGTAGATGACAGACTTTTTCAAAAATGAGCCGGTAAGGAGACATTGCTATCGGAGTCCTGTATGCAGTACGGTAGGCTCATAATACATCATCTAATCATTCAGATCAATCTTTTCGATTAGGTCTAACCATCTTTTCGAGAATTCGTTTGATCTCCCTATTGGAGACTTTCACTTAGCTGCTAGTTTGGGGGTGGTATGGTATAGCAACTTTGTGAATGATTTCGTATTTTTTCATTAAACTTTCAAAGTACCTATTCATGAAGTGTGCACCTCCGTCACTAGTAATGGCTCTTGGGCAATCAAATCGACTTAAGATGTTCTGTTGAATGAATTTGATTACCACCTTATGATTATTTATTCTGGTTGCCATAGCCTCAACCTATTTAGATATGTAATCTACCGCAATCAAAATATATTCATATCTATAGGATGGAGGAAAGGGGCCCATAAAATGATTTTTCAGATATCAAAAATTTTCATGACTAAGATGGGGGATAGGGGCATCACATTTTTTTAGAAATGTTTCCCATTTGCTGATAGTGCAAGCACTCAAGATAAAATTTATGTGCATTCTTAAACAATATCGGCCAATAAAATCTACTTTGTAACACTTTCGCGGTCATTCTTTTTTCACTAAAATGTCTCCCGCATGCATGAGAGTGGCAAAAGGTAAGTATACTTTGACATTCACTCTCAGAGACACAGTGTCGAATCACTTGGTCAGGATAATATTTGAACAATTTGGATTTCTCTCAATAATAATGTTTGACCTGTAAGAAGAATCGATCCTTCTCCTATTTTATCCAATGGAGAGGAACTTGCTCTATTACCAAATAGTTAATGATATAGGCAAAACATGAGATTTGATCAGAGGAGGTTGCAAAAAATTATTCGTCAGAAAATTTCTGTTTGACCTTATCTATACCCATTGTATGATCAACTAAGATTCTAGAAATATGATCAGCGACCATATTTTTGAAATCCTTCTTATCTTGAATTTTTAAATCAAAATTTTAAAGCAGAAAGATCTATTTGATCAATCATGGTTTAGTATCTTTCTTTAAGAGCCGATGTTTCAGAGCCGCGTGATTAGAATACACTAGAATCTTAAACTCTAACAAATATGAACGAAATTTTTTAAGGGCAAACACTATAGCTAGTAGCTCTTTTTTCGTTGTGGTGTAGTTCAATTGGACATTGGATAGTCTTACTAGCGTAATAGATCACATGTGGCTCTTTGTTGATTCTTTAATCTAAGACGGCTCCTATTGCGAAATTGGAAGCATCACACATGATTTCAAATAGGAAGGACCAATCATGGGATTTTATTATGGGTGCTGTTGTCAGGACTATTCATAACGTGTAGAAGGCTTGTAGACATTCTTCATTAAAGATAAATGGTGTGTTCTTGGCTAGCAGATTGTACAAGGATCTTGATATTTTGCTAAAATTTTTAATGAAGCATTTATAAAATCCAGCATGTCATAGGAAGGATCGTATTTATCGAACCAAAGTAGAGGATGGTAGTTTTGAGATGACCTCAATTTTGACTTTGTTTACCTCAATTCTCCTTTCAAAAATAATATGTCCTAATATGATTCTTTTTCGAACCATAAAATGGCTCTTTTTCCAACTTAAATCAGATTTGTTTTCGTACAGTGCTTAAGGATTTTGGAGAGGTTGTGGAGACAATCTTCAAAAGTGGTTCCAAATACAGAGAAATTATCTATGAAAATTTCGAGATATTTGTCCATCATATTCGAAAAAATGGTCAAAATACACTATTAAAATGTAGCAGATGTATTACGGAGCTCGAACAGCATGTGCCGAAAAGTGAAAGTGCCATAGGGGCAAGTAAAGGTGATCTTTTCTTAGTCATTCGAAAATACAGATATCTGATTGTATCCCAAATAACCATCTACAAAATAGAAAAAATATTAACCCACTAGCCATTCTAGGATAATGGAAAATAGTCCTTCCTAGTAACGGCGTTTAGTTTCCTATAGTCAATGCATACTGACCAACTAGATAGTGTGCAAGTGGGAAGCAATTCATCTTCTTCATTCTCTACCACAGTAATACCTGATTTTTTAGGTACTACTTGGGTGGGACTGTCTATTTACTGTCGGATATGGGATAGATAATTTCAGCATCTAATCACTTTACCATCTCTTTCTTCACTACTTTCTGCATGTTTGGGTTCAGTCTCCTCTGCATGTCTCGATGGGGTTTGGCATCTGCCTCGTAATGAATGTGGTACATACAGATGGAGGGGCCAATTGCTTTTAGATCGGCAATGGATCAGTCGATAGCCTCTTTATTTTGCTTCAGAATACCAACCAATTATGCTTCTTAATCTAGGGTCAAGTCTGATGCAATGATCATCGAGAGGGTGTCATTAGATCCTAAAAATGCATACTTGAGTGCGGTCGAAAGTTGCTTTAATTCTAATGCAAGTGATGATTCTAATGATGGGGCTGGGGTGTATTGGTTAATGCAAGCAATGGCTCATACTTGATTGTCCAAGGGAGAGTAGTTTCAATATTTGATGTATTAACTAGAGTGTTTACTTCTTCACTACCTCCCTCTATATCACAGTCATCTGCTTCAAAGTGCGTCAAGTAGGTGTCCCGAGAATCATGTGCAAAAATTATTGATGTTGCTTCCTCTATGATATTCTTGAATGTATCTATCTCGAAGCAACTATCTATTGATGGTCCCTGAGATGCACTGAACACATTCAATCTCAGTTTCTTATTCCCAAATGATACGTCCATGACTCCTATCCTATAATTAATGCACGCATTTATCATAGCTAGGAAGGGTCTGCCTAAGATAATATAAATTTATCTTGGATTGCCACTTAGTTCCATGTCAAAGACTAAAAAATTAATTAAAAAATAGAACTCATCTACCTTGACTAAAATATTCTTGATCATCCCACGTGGTATCTTAATTGATCTATCAGCTAACTGCAAAGTGATCGACATGGTTTTTAATTCTTCGAATCCAAAAAGTTCATATACCAAGCTAGGTAAAAGGTTCACACTGGCCCTTAGGTCTAGAAGAGCTTGTTCGATATGAAAGTCTCCTATAATACAAGAAATGGTAGGGGCACCTAGATCTTTAAGTTTTGGAGGGATAACGTGCTGGAAGACAGAGCTAGCTTGTTCGGTGAGGCATACTTTCTTCAGAAGTTGTGATCGGGATTTACGTTTTTGAGTGCATAATTTCTTCAAAAATTTTGCATTAACTGGGACCTATTTGATTGTGTCTAGAAGAGGGAGATTAATTTGGACTCGCTTAAATAATTCTAACATCTCATCGAGTCTTTCTCTCTTCTTATCTGCAGGAGTAGGGGCTTTTAGGGCACTCGAAAATGGAGCTTTAGGCAAGTAAGGTGATTCCGATGTAGTTGGTTCATTCTCTATTTTTGAGTCCTCCTTATTCTTGGGTGATTCAGACTTGGTTAGAGGTCTAGGGTTGGTCTCATTGGTTTTACTCGTATGTTCAATGACTTTTCCACTTCTAAAAGTCATGATTGATTTGATGTGTTCAGAAAAGATTTTTGGAGCATTGGAGCTCTCAACCATGAATTGCCCTCTCAGGTTGCTCTCAAATTTACTAGGTAATTTTTCTCCTCCTCTCCTACTGAATGCGGTTGCTAGTTGATCTATTTGGATCTCTAGCTTAGCAATGGATTGCATGTAGGAGTTAAGGGTCTGGGTGTTGATTTTTAATCGTTCTAGCACTTTCAAAACCTTCTCCTCAAAAGCTGAGCTGTGACCAGTGGTAGATGGTTAAGGAGTATTTTGGCACTGATGGTATGGTCCATGCCTATATCTCGGATCCTAATATTTGGATCTAGGTACAGCAGGGCCAACCACTGGCTGTGGTCTCCAGAAAAAAATTGGATGGTTTCTCTAGCCTGGTTTATAAGTATTCGAATATGGATCATTTTCTGATCAACGAGCTTGTTGGGTTTGAGCTTGCTGGACCTACTCAAGCATGATAAGTCATATATTTTTATATTTATTGAAAATATTTTTAGTAATTTATGGTGCTAACATCTTCTAAAAAAATCTAATTTCATAAATAAATTAGATTTTTTTGTAAAAATAAATAATTTTAAAAAATATAAACTTAGAATATATTTATGATAAATAGATGTTAATTTAATTAAATAATTTAAATATCAAAATAATGAAGAATTAATAAGAAATTTTTTTTATTTTTCAGACACAAAATCAGGGCAAAAATCAAGTCAAAATATCTAAAAAAATAATTTTTATAGCCTTCGGTGCACGGTGGATTGGTCGCTCGGTCCATAAAAGCGATTGTGTGGTCCACGAGAATGTTTCACGACACACAATGCGGTTCACAAGTGGGTGACTCATTTTTGCATGATCCGACGGCTGATATCGCTCCAAATATGTGATCGGACGGTTGATATCATGTGATCCCATATCCAATGATAGTGGCCCACTCCTAGTACGCGATCCGACAGTTCAAATTGATTTGAAATGAGATCAAACGGCTGCTATTCATTATCGGTTGAAAACTAAGCAAAGAAAAAATTAGGAGCGTGATCCAACGGCTGAAATTCAATCTAGAGTCTGATCCGATGGCTGTGAATATTTCTGACTATGAATAGGAGAGATCGAGCACTGATCAACTGCTGAAATCAAATCCGACGTGAGATCCAATGACTGGCAGAGTTTATGATCGTGATAAGGACTTAAACAGTGAATTTTGGAGTGATCTGGGCAGTCCAAATGTAATATGACAGTCAGAATTAAATGTTACGGGTATATTACGAATTCTAAAGGTTTTAGGACTCCTTTTGCTACTAAAAAAAGGTGAAAAATTCATCTATAAATAGGAGGTCTGGAAATAAAAGAAGAGAGTAGAGAAAATCAGTAAAAAAATAAAAAAAATAGAGAAAAAAATTAGAGAGGTTTAGAGATCCAAGAAAAAGAAGAAGAGAAGTCGATTCACTCTATAAAGTATGAAGGAAGAATGAGAGGTCGTCAACCATCTTTCCGATGAGACTGCGCTGATCAACTTTAGATTTTTGTTATAATTTTATTTTATTTTATTATTTTTTTTAAATTTTTTATATTTAAATTTTAATTAATAAAAAATTATTTTTTATATTTTAAATTTTTGTTATTTATTTTTATTGCAATTAGATGCTACGATCTAGTTAGTAGATCTTAGTATCAATTTATTTTATACACTTTAAATTTTTATTACTTATTTTTATTGTAAGTAAAAGTTAGGATCTAAATAGTAGATCTTAGTATCGGATTTATTTTTCATACTTTTAATTTTTATTTTTTGACTTCAATTATTTTTTCTTCAAAATTTTATTTTTTCTTTATAAAATCAAAGATTTTAAATCAAAGTACTGTCTTCTCTATGGATTCGATCTGATTCACTATTTTCTATATATTTTTTATATTTTTTTAAAAAATTAAAATTAAATTTGATAATTATGATGTCTTAACAACAACATCGCGATCCTATCAATTTTTGACGTCGTTGTCGAAGAAGGCATCAATTTTAACATTTAATTTTTTTGATTTTCTTGTAAATATAACTTACTAACTTTTTTGATTTTTTTTAATCTTTTTACAGAAAAAAGAAGGATAAAATGCTTCAATTTGATGAGATCAATCCTAACCCTAACTATTTTTTAGTATTAATTATTATTTTTTTTCAAATTAACATAAAATTCATCTACATAAACCTAATAAAAATCACATGATAAAAGTAGAAACTTAATTGTTTAGAAGCATTTATCATCTTAGATTTACTTTTAGTGATCGCTGGAGATAAGGTAAGCTTTCAAGTTTGATTAGTTTCATGCATCTAATTTAGTTACATAGAACTCCTTGTTTGAAATTGGTTGTGCATATTCATCTCAAATTAACTTAAGGACAACATCCATAACAAGATAAGGTGAAGATTTCATCATCCTTTCTTAGCCCAAAAATAACCAACCAACATCTTGCATTAACTCTAGCCTAATTAAAATTCAGTAGACATTGGCCCTTAGGACAATTGAGTTCAATTTGAGTATTGTGGTGAAGTTAAGTGCAAAATAAATTTGGACTCACCCTTGAAACTGGTGTCCAAGACAAGAGATTACAAAGTAAATTTAGACTCACCCCTGAAACTTGGCCAATCCAATTTGTGTCTAAGATAAGCAACGGGGGGACCCCCATAACCCCACCTCTTACCTGGCTAGTTAAAGGAAGTGAAAACAGACCCAACTTGCATCTAGGCTAAGCCACTCTACATTAAACTGTTAGGTCTAAGAAATTCATAGGTGTCTAGGTTTAATTGTTTACTAATTTGCTTGCAATTAACACTTAACCACAACTAATTCTTCTCATCTTTCATCTTTAGGTCTAAAACTTTCTTAAGGTTCTCATCTTTAGAATTTCTCTCTCTCTTCCTCTTCTCCTTTCTCTCTCCCTCTTTCTTAAAAAAAACTAAACCATACACATTAGGGTTTGCACTGGTACATGCACGGTAGGAGATCTCTTTATCCTGACCTAGTTGAATCCAATTCTAAAATTGAATGGCCGATCTACATTAAACCTGATAATCAAATAGCCAAAAATTTAGGAGAACCACCTAGGCAAATGAAGAAATATTTTATTCCTTCCACCTATAACCCATCAATATTTTCATCATTCTATAGGATCAAATATTCTGACTCTAGTCCTAAGATCGATTTGAATCTGATAGTCCAAAAATTAGATAAAATCGACCTTCTTATAGATAAATTTCTAGTCCTAGGTCAACAATCTCCTGCGCAATACACAGCATCTCCCAATTATCAAGAGATCTGTTCTATCTGTGCTAGCCCAGCCCATCATGTGAGTAAATATTCTATGGCTATACAGTTTTCATCTTTCATCTAAGAACAAGTTCAAGCTGTCCAAGGTTACTCCAAGCCTGTCAATGACCCATTTTCAAACACATATAATCTAGGTTGCAGGAACCATCCTAATTTTTCTTAGAGATTCCAACTGACCCAGACCTAAATTTCTCCTGTGCAAAACTTTCAAAATAGGCTCCAATACCAGAATTATGCCTATAATAGAGGTTAGCCTAGTCAGCCTATCAGTCATCCTATTATAATCAGCCTTCATACCCACCTCCTCAACAGACCTCTCTAGCCGACGATAGGTTTAGCCAACTTCAACAAATGATTATGATCCAACAGCAATCTATCGTCAGGCTAGAAATACAAATAGGACAGTTAGCTGAGTCTTCCATGAGGAGAGAACTAGGTCAATTACCGAGCCAACTAATATCGAATTTCAAAAATAATCCACCCACCCACCAATCACCTGGACTTGGTCATCAATCTAATATCCCACCTAAAAATTCTCAATTTAAAAATGACAAAGTAATCTCTAGATTAGAAGTGGTAGGATTCTTAAGGATCCATACCAAGATCAGGTGAAAAAGACTAGTACTGATGCTAGTCAAAATGAAAACTAGAAAGAAGAGGTTAGTATTGAGACTAACCATATAGAAGAATCTAAGTTCGGAACTGGTACTGATGTTAGTTCTAGTTTGAGTGAGAAAGACCAAAGGAAGAAGAGAGCAGATGAGTTATCTGAGATATATAAACCTAAAGTTTCATTTTTTCAGTCCTAGAAGCTGGTTCTTCCACTCTAGAATTATCACCTCCTGCAGAACTGTCGTCTTTGGTCATACTTAGTGCGTATGTTTAGAATCAAGTGACATCCTTCCGATACCTATTGCATCAAACTCAACTCTTAATCCAAAAATTTAATTCATGAGCATTTTAGAAGAATAAATAAGAGAAATTCTTAACAAACAAGGGTCTGTGAATGAATTTATAAATTATCTTCTTAATATTGAAAAGATGAAACTAACTAAGAATGGGGTTATGAATTACTTTTTGGAGATTGATAATAAAGTACTGAAATTTATTGTAGGCCATCTTCCTGAGATTGGCAATCCAAAATTATTGAAATTTGTCAATCCAATATTCGATACGGGATAGGTGAAAGAATCAACATGGTCTGGCTGAAGACAGTAAATTTAGCACTTTCTGAGAGGCAATTCAATTTTAGCTTTTACTTTTTAATATTTTTTATATTTTGTTTAGGTTAATCGAGTCTTGCTTCGTGTCTTTTATAAGAATTTGAGGACAATATTGGCTAAGTTAGAGAATCAATTTTGAAAAGACTTCTGGATCAGGTGATATCTCTCTTTTTCTTTCTCTTTGTATGCTCCTTTATTTTTTCTACTCCATTGAGGACAATATCGATTAAATTGAGAGGAAAAATAAAAATTTTTAAAAATTTTTAAAGTCCTCAAGTAAGCTAGTAATTAGCATTTAAGCACCTGATTATACTTAAAAATTGACTTAAATCAAGTATTTTTAAAAGAAAATTGATGCACAGACCAGAGAGTTTGTGAGATATCGAGGGATCAAGTATTAAAAAAACTCAATAAAGAGTTAAGTTTAGAACTTAGACAGTTTTTTTTGAGTATTTCTAAATATTTCTACCAGCATCAAAAAAGAATTTACTTTCTATGGGTGTGTGTAAGATAACTATACGTTTCTTCATATATATATATATATAAGAAAAAAAAAATTTAAGTACTTCATGTTGAGTAACCAGACCTCTTTGCCTAAGCAAGCATTGAGTTTCGCATCAAAAGATATGAAGGATAAAGAAGCTTTATTGTAAAACTAGTTTTAACTCATAGACTATTTGATTCGAGCAAGTAGGTCCGAGAGATATTCTATACCCAGTGTCCTAAAGCCATTTGGTTCAGAAGTCGTTAGCTAAAAACTCGCTACATTGATCAAACAGAAAGCTTAAGAGATTAAGACACTCAATAGTGGTATAATATTTAAAAAAATAATAAATAAAAGATAGAAGTAACAATATACTTGTCCATATGAAGGTTAATGATTTAGATATAAAGGTAGAAGTAATTTAGAAAAAATTTAAAAAAGATTTAGTATTCTTAATTTAACTTTCATATTGATTAGTATTAATACTCCAATGACATACCTCACTCATACTCTACTAAATATCAGTGATTTTTTTAAAAATTATTTAGTAAAATTTGAAACTTTAAGTTAAACATATTTAATTCTAAATCCTTTCTTTACTTAAGAACGAGCAAAGTTCAAGTTGGAGAGTATGATAAGTCATATATTTTTGTATTTATTGAAGATATTTTTGATAATTTATGATGCTAATATCTTCTAAAAAAATCTAATTTCATAAATAAATTAAATTTTCTTATAAAAATAAATAATTTTAAAAAATATAAAATTAGAACATATTTATAAAAAAATATTAATTTAATTGAGTAATTTAAGTACCAAAATAATGAAAGAATTAATAAAAAATTTAATACATATTTTTTTTTATTTTTTAAGCATAAAATTAAAGTAAAAATCAAGTCAAAATATTCAAAAAAATAATTTTTATAGCCTTCGATAATGGTGGACCGATCGCTCGATCCACAAAAGTGATGGCGCAATTTACGGGAATGTTTCATGATGCATGATGCGGTTTACAAGTGGGTGACTCATTTTTATACGATCCGACGATTGATATCTCTACGAATACGTGATCGGATGGCTGATATCATGTTATCCCATATCCAACAATGGTGGCCTACTCCCAGTGCACGATCCGACGATCCAAATTGATTTAAAATGAGATCGGATGGCTGCTGTTCATTGCCAGTTGAAAACTAAATGAAAAAAATTAGGAGCACGATCCGATAGCTGAAATTCAATCTGAAGTCTGATCCGACGGCTGTGGTTATTTCTGACTATGAATAGGAGAGATCGAGCACTGATCAACGACTGAAATCAAATCTAACATAAGATCCAATGGCTGACAGAGTTTCCAATCATGATAAGGACTTAAACAGTGAATTTTAGAGTGATCTGAGTGATCCAAATGTAATCCAACAGTTAGAAATAAATACTAAGAGTATATTACGAATTCTAAAGGTTTTAGGACTCCTTTTATTATCAGAAAAAGATGAAAAATTCATCTATAAATAAGAGATCCAAAAATAAGAGAAAAGAGTAAAAAAAATTAGTAAAAAAATTTTAAAAAAAAATTAAGAATATTTAAGGATCCAAGAAGAAGAAGAAGAGAAGTCGGTTCGCTCTATGGAGTATAAAAGAAAAAGAAGAGGTCGTCAACCATCTTTTCGATGAAGCTGTGCTAATCAACTTCAAATTTTTGTTACAGTTTTATTTTATTTTATTATTTTTTTAAATTTTTTGTACTTAAATTTTAATTAATAAAAATTTTATTTTCTTGTACTTTAAATTTTTGTTATTTATTTTTATTGTAATTAGATGCTAGGATCTAGTTAGTAAATCTTAGTATCAATTTATTTTATATATTTTAAATTTTTATTATTTATTTTTATTATAAATAGAAGTAAGATCTAAATAGTAGATCTTAGTACTAAATTTATTTTTATATTTTTAATTTTTAATTTTTAACTTAAATTACTTTTTTTCAAAATTTTATTTTCTCTTTATAAAATCAAAGATTTCAAATCAAAGTACTGTCTTCTCTGTCGATTCGATCTGACTCACTACTTTCTATATATTTTTAATATTTTTAAAGAAAATTAAAATTAAATTTGACAATCACGATATCCTAACGACAATATCGCGACCCTATTAGTGCACAAACTCAAAAAATTGAGGTACCATTGGGCATTCACTAACAAAATGGGCGGGCTTGCACACAATGCATAAACATCTTGGACTGGATTAGGTAGAATCAAAAAGTATCCAGTATTCAGAAGATGGTCTAATTTTTGGGACAACTCATCTACCTTACTATGGATATCCATAATGTTTCCAATCTGATAAATTCTACCTCTTTTCTGTTGAGACATGGGTTGTTCTTTAGAGGTGGCAGACATGTGATGTAGGAAGTTCTTACTAAATATTTCAAAGAGCTGCCAAGCCTCATCCTTACTCTTTAGCATGAATATCCCATCACATGATGCATCGATCATTTGTCAGTATTTTTTCGATAGACCATCATAGAAATACTGAACAAGTTGCCATTTGGGAACAGCGTGGTGGAGACATTTACGAATCAGATCCCTTAACCTTTTTCATATCTCATGAAAAAGTTCACCATCCAATTGAAAAAAATTAGTGATGACTTTTCTAATTTAATTTATTTTTTCAATTTGAAAGTATTTATTGAGAAACTCTCTCTAAAGATGATCTCAAATTGAAATGTTATAGAATCTAGGGAGTTTAACCAATGCTTGACTTTGTCTTTAAGTGAGAAAGGAAACAGTTTCAACCTGAGGGCATCATTGGAGAAATTTTGAATTTTTACTGTGGAGCATATCTTAAGAAATTCGTTCAAATATTTGTATGGATCCTCGTTCGACAGTTCATAGAATGATGGTAGTATTTGAATAATGTTGGACTTGATTTCATATTATGCCGTCTCCATAAGAGAAGGCTGGATGTATGGCGAGTAGGTGTAAGATGAGGGAGTAAAATACTCTCTCAATTATCATGGTGGATCAGTCTCTTATTTTGGATCCATGATTTTGATTCAGTTTGTTCGAATCATTCTTTCTAGCTCTAGATCTAGTGGGTGTAAATCAGATTGTAATGATCGACATTCTAGCATGCATCCAAAAGATCTCATCGAGTTTTAATTTCAGCAAGTTTTTTTTTTGAAAGAGAAGAGGAGAAAAAAAAGAGGGAGAGAGAAAAGAGTTCTAAAAAAAAAGAATCTAAGGAGTTCTATAGCTAAGAAGAGAGAGAATAATTAATTAGGTTTAATATTTTTAGTTAGCAATCAAGTGGTTCAATCAATTCTGACCATGGGTTACTCTAGATCTAGACAGCTCCCAGCTATCAAGATCATCTTCAAGCACTTCAAGTAGCAGACTAGCCACTCAACTGACTAGATAAATGTAAGGTTGGTGGGGATCCCCCCGTTGCTTTCCTTAGATACCAACTGAGTTGGTCAGATAAGCTAACGAAACTAATTAATGACCTACCTTCTTTCAGGATGTAATCTCTGAATCACTTTTCTAGACATTAGTTAAACTGACTAATCTGAATCCGATCTCACTTTTAGGATTCTTTATCCTACTGAGCTCGAGGATCCTTAGGGGTCAACGTCAACTAATCGATTTTAAATTAGAAGTTTAGGTCAATGCAATTGCAGGATGATAGTTTGTAGGCCAAAAAAGGGTGATAAAATCTTCATCTTATGTTGATTAGGATTTTGTCTTTAAGATTTTTTATAAAAATATATAATGCAAAAAGAAAAGGTGTCCAAACATGTTAAGTAGTTTTTAAAATTTAATTGATTTATTTATATTAGTCAAGTATTATGTGACGTCTTTGTATTCTTTTTATATGATGTTATCTTTAAGTAAGAAGGAATAAGAAGTAAGTTTTAAATTAGGTTAATTAGGTATGAGAAGATCTAATGAATCTAATTAAATGAAAAGTAAATAATACTAAGATTAAAAAGCAAGTAGGTAACCTACAAATAAAGCAATAAATCAAATCTACTTTTAGGACAATAAATTATTCTAAGCTATGGAAAGCAGTAAATTATTCTAAGGTATAAAATGCAGTAAATCACTAAATTATAAAAAGTAAAAAAAAATTTATACATGCAAATAAAGTAATCTAACTAGAGAGCAGTAAATCTATCATATATGAAAAGCAATATAAGATAAAAATTTAAAAATAAATAAATAAATAATAATTAAATAATTAAAATAAATTAATTAATAATAAAAAATAAATTATCAATCAGTAAAATAAAATATGAAAAATAAGAGTGCAAAAAAATCAACTAGAAATATAAAGCAGTAAATATTTTTTTTGATTTTTTTTGATTTTTTTTCAAAACATTCACGTTAAGATCTTCGACAATAGTGCCAAAATTTGATATGTGTCGTAGCATACTAAAATTAATCCTACTTACTACTATGTAGATAGGATGAGTCGGGATCGTATCCACAGAGATCTTAGGCCGATTATTTTAAAAATATAAAAAAAATAAAGATTGTAAGAAATTAAGAAAGAAATTAAAAAATTATAATAAAAATATTTTTCATTAATCAAATGAAGAAGTATATATAATGAAAAAAAAATAAAAATACGATACAAGACAACGAAATTAAGTTGATCTTCTCGCTGCACCCGATAGTGGATGTGCCTCCTTGAATTCTTCGTCTTCCTCTGTACAAATAGCGGTAGGGATGACTGAAAAGCTTGGTTTAGAAACTCCAAGGAAGAAAGATAGATAGAAGAGGGTATGAAAATACGGAAAAGATAGCGGCACCAAAATTAGGATCTCTCTTAAATTTCTTGAGATGTGGAGAAAGGATCTATGGAGGAATATGGTGATAGGTAAGGAAGAAGAAGATAGATTTCTAGGGTTAGTACCTCTCCTAGACTTATGGAGAAGAGAAAAAGGGAGAGAGAGAAGATTGAAGGAAACTTAGGGTTGGCTTGATTGGAGAAGATAGAGGCTTTGGAGTTCTATTTATAGAGTGAGGAGTGACTGATTTCTCATGAATAGGGGCACAAGAGTATTTAGGATTTCATAAAGAAAGATGGGAGTGTCAATAAAAACCCTTAGATCAAGTCTCTTACTTCTCCTCCGTTGATCAATAAGTCGTGTTTATATTTGATTCTATTTATCTTCTAATCTGAGCCCTTGATTGGAGATGTTACTTCTTGACCTTTGATCTTTAAGTCGCATTCATACTGGAATGAGAGCTGGTTGCCTGTTTCACTCAAATCTGATCCGATTTGAGTCCAATTTGAATTGTATGAACTCAAACTCCTAATTACCTGCAAAATAGACTAGAGAGCATCAAATTCTTAATAAATAAAGTATAATTAAATAAAATTATATACCTCTAGTGGCTTAATTCAAGTGTTCATCACTAACCGCCGTATGAGCTGAGGAGTCCATCTCCACATTGAGCTGAGGTGATTCCGAGGTCTAATATGTGTATGAGCTACTCAGCTGATTTATCTCTTCAACATGCGCAACAGCTGTCTATCCCGAATAGATAGGATTTGGCGTAACCGTTTCCTTTGATCTCGTGGAAGCGATTAAGGGTTGAATTATCTCGTCCAGTTTGGTATGTCTAACGATCTGCGATCTCGGGATCGTGCAATCTCACAGCTAACAACTCAGTTGTCCGACATCTTTCTATATAAATCATCAGAGCCTCGAGGACCCAGATAAGTCCAATCAAATCCCTCTCAGAGAATCCGTTGTTGCTCTTTTGTTCTCTGCTCTTCTGACTTGAGCTTCGAAGGGTTCTCATCGAGCCATAACCTCCAGTTTGGGATTTGTTTTGCAGACCACTTCAGCGCCAACGTCCCTACACAAGGATTAGATGTCCGTCTCCCGATCTCTATCAATTTCAGCAGCAACAAATGTAGTACTATTTTATAATAGTGCAGAATTATTTTATAATAATGTAGTGCTGCTTTATAATTGTAAAGACAACCGAATCATTTCATTTCATTTGGATAGATATTTTTAAGTTATATTTTAAATTTAAAAAAATTATTTAAAATTTAAATAAATAATTATTTTTAAAATTTAGATTCATTTGGTATTTCCCATTAGTCTACCCTCCGACAATCTTTTGACACACGGGTTAATCAAGAAATATGACATTATTACCGAATCTGAAGGCAAAGTACTACCATCGTTGACGCCACGGTGGCCGTGCCCTCCAACCCAACCATCCCGCACGACACCACGGCACGATCTGAGAGCGAGCAGCAGCCGGCCGGAGTGGTTTAGTTTAACTAGGTTGGAGGGGCACCGCTCACAGAGACTACGAGAACACCACCACCCTAGGCTTATTTTAGAGAGAGTGAGAATTATTCTTGAAAAGAAAGAAAAGAAGGTAGACTGAAACAACGCCTCCTCCTCTCAGAAGAAGAAAGATCTGAACGGCCGGAAGAAGGAAAAGGATCATGATGATGAGCAGCTCTTCTTCTTCTTCGTCCTCTCCAGCTAGAGTGAGTAAGCGATCTCTTTCTCCTCTGCCTTCCTCTTTCTTCAGAATAGGGACATGATTAGGGTTTACGAAGATCTGTTGCTTGCAGATCCGGATCTGGATCGGTTTCTTGCCCTTCAAATTGTTTTTACTTTCTTCCCTGAAACAAAAATTGTAATCTTGTTATCGACTTCCCCGTCTTCTTCCGATGTCCTTCACCCAATTTTGCCGTCTGCTATATCACTAGATCTCCTCCTATCTCCAAGAAGCAGTAAAGAGCAAGAGACCAATAGTCCTATAACTATACAATCATCAGTCATGGGTTGAGTGAAAAGAAGCCAAGATTGGCCTATGCAGAAACATTTCTTATAAGTCCATCGATTCATTGTATTCGAGTGATTCATTATGAGCATTGGTTGCCGAACCAGTTAATGGGGGTGTGATATTGATTGGTATACTAACCAAGTGCTGTTTATTGGATTTGAATGTATTGAAAGAACCATAAATTATGAAAATTTGTAAGAAACTAGAAATCAAGACAGTTACAAGCAGTAACAAGTTTTGAACAAGGAAAAGCAATGAACTTTGGGAGGAAAGTATCTCAATATTTTAAGTTTCCTTGCAATAACCCCAGTACCTAGTGATCCTAGCATTGGGAATTGGACAATATTTATGACTATGTGCTTGTCATGCTTATGTATGAATGATTATGTCACTAGTTTATAATTCTATAACAAGGAAAATAGATGACAACCCATAAATTTATTTCATGGACTTTCTGTGGGCTCCATGAATCGTTTCTAGACTAGAAGAGTTTTAATCACTTTCAAACTCATATCTAGAGCTTAGTGCCGTGAAGAATCTGCTTGTTTCAATTTACATACAAGAAGTAATGGATGTGAGCCCCTTGGGATTGATGTTCACTTACAAGCGTTTGACATAGTAGAGGTCGTTTGTCATATAGGTTTCTTGAATACACTTCAATCACTTGGTTTACAATTTCTCAATCGTAATAAAGAGGCTGCATGAAGTGGGATTGGAAAGCAGGATTACTATTTAATGGAAGTTGTTGGTAGTTATGCAAGTGGGAGGCATAGGTTGCGAGATTTTACAGGTTAACCAGATTCCTGGAAGTTGATTATTTGATTTTTTTCTGGAGTTACACCATCCTCACGCATAAGTATGGCATGGTTTATAAACTTGATTGCAAAGTTGTTGGTGAGGTTCTGCATATAACTTTGTTCCTTTCTATTTATTTCTTTTTGAACTTGTTTTTCATTTGTAGGAACATTTGGAGCTCTATTACCATTCTGCTTTCAAGTCTGAACCAATATACCTTCGCAATCATTCATTTTCTTGCTTGGAATTATGTGACAACTGATAAGTTGACAGAGGACCATCTAATAAGAAATCCAGGCACACTTGTCTTCTGTGCAAACATAGAAATTAGAAAATTTTATTTTATTTGGAAATTAGGATTTTTTTAAAAAAATTTGGAACTAGAATTTTGTGGACTCTAGAATTAGAATTTTATGTGGATTCTAGTATTTTATTTTATGCAAACTCTTATTAGGGTTTTGGATTGTCTATATAAATCCATTTGCTTTGTTAATTAAGAATATAACTTGAATTATTGAGATCACAAAATATTAAAAATTTCTCCTTTCTCTCCTCATCTGCCTTCCTCTCTTCTCTTTTTCTTCTCCTCTTCTCTCTCCTTGTCTTCTCTCCCTTATTCTCCTTCTTCTCCCTCTGTCCTTTATTAGAAGTATTTATTATATAAAAGCTTCTTGAGTAAATTGTTAGATTTGAGAAAATATTGTGATAATTAGTATTCTGACAGTACTCAAAATGTTAGTAGTGAATGATGACAGAATTTTGTGGCCACATTAAACTAGGTATTTTTGAAAGTAGTTGTTAGTTACTATTATAGTATCCTCTCCTTTGATCATGATGTTCTAAAGAAAGCTTGTTAATTATTCATTTCCATTTTAAGTTGAGATGTTTGTGCATTTATGGATACACGTTGCTTAGGTTATCCAGTTTGTGTAATGGATTAATCTTTCATTAATGAAATCTTTTATGATTTTTGCATGTGCAATGCACTGGTGATCTTGTGATATCAGCTCAGGTATGCTTTGGTTTTTGATTCAGGGCAGCAGATTTTTCACAGGATTTACCCGATTGTGCAAAGGCCTTTCTGTGATACTTGTTGGAGGATATGTTTTACTGCAAATCTTTCCTTCAGCTGTCAATTATGTCGCACTTATTCCTGCAAGGTAACCATTGAAACATCATAATATCATAATTACTTGTATATTTCATTTTGCATAACTCTTCACACTTTTCATGAGGGTCTTTGCGTCTTACATTTGCATTAAACTTTTGTCATATTATGAGTGTATTGCATTACAGTCTTGCAATTTTACTATATTCTCTTAGTTTTGTGGTATTGGACATTGGATATGTGCTTGATAATTTCAAAGATTCTTTCTGAACAGGATTACAGGTTATCAGAGCATCATTATGCCACTTCCACCGTTAGATGTGATAACTGTGTTGAGACAAATGCGTAGCCATCTTTGTCAAACTTAACCATCTTTGAGTTTGATCATCAATGGTTAAGTGGCCAGCCAACAGCAGAACTGCTAAATCATACTGGAATTTGCATATATGCCCTGCTATGCACTCCGGCAGATGGAAAACAGTCTTTGAATGAGAATTTATGTGACATAGTATTTACCATTTTGTCCCTTAAAAGATTTTAGCACGTATACTATATAAAAAGTGCTTGATTATTCAATTCACATCTCAAAAGATGGAAAGGAGGCATAAATTTTATGCACAAAATTTTGGATATTCAGCTTCAAATTCCAAAAGATCACATATAATCAAGGCAGATTTGCCCCTGGATAACCTAACATAATTTTTCTGTCCAAACTCAGGCAGAATGTTAGAAATGAAAGCAAAATGATGGGACTTGGAAGTACATAAATGCAAATCATAGGATTTTTTTTTTTTTCTTTGTTTGGGGGGGGGTGTGTTGTTTTTTTTTCTGGTAGATGGAAGGGCATGTATTCACTATGTACTTTTTCAATGGTAAATAATAAAAGGGGTATGCAAAATTTTCAAAAATAATATTTTTGATTTTCTTCATGTGAAAACACTGAAACAATATCTGTTAAGGTCCCAAAAAGAAAAATATTTTTGATTTGTTTTTATTATTTTTGTATTTTAAGGCAGATTTAATTTTGATTTTTCAAATATATTTCAACTAAAAATCTCAAAACTTAAGAGGAAACCAAACCACTGTAACTAGAGAAATCAATTGTCATGTTAAATCAACAAGAAAACTGAAACCCAATTTTCTAATCTTCAATGAGAATGTGAAATAACTGTGCCCATCTTTGATCCTTGATGATACTGCTGACTGCTGAAAATCTAAAAGTAACTGATGATGTGTTCTTGACTGCTGACAAGTTGGGCATTGAACTGTATTTATACTTTGCCAGGAAAACCTGAATTTGACCAACTACATTTTTGATCATATGAATGCTGAATAAGCCATAAGTGCCTCCTTACATAAGACTTCTGTTTCTTCAATGATCGAGTAAGTCTGTGTTCCTTCGGACATCTTTGATTCTTAATCATGAAGTCACAATCTTCTCAAAATTGAAAAAAGAGTAATATGAACTTGCTAGGCAATGATAAGATTCATAAGCTTGGAACTTTGCCTAGATTTTCATCCATCTTGTGTATTTTCTTTTATCAAGATTGGTAACTGGAAGGTGGAAACTGAACTCCAGTGTGCCAACTTTCTTTCTAATGACTGTTTCATATGAAATTAAGCCTATCTGCATTCACTCTTGCTATTAATTAGTTCAGAATTTTTGCATCCTCATCTTTTAACTATAGGATTGCAACATGCAAGCTCAAATATGTCATCTTGAAACTCCTCTCTGTAATTCATAACACCATACTTTTGGATTCGGATACAACTCTCTTTCTAAAAGTATAATATATAGCTCTTTATTATGCATCTTTATTCATGTATGAAACAGAGTACTCTGCTAGTCTATAATAGCTAACTCTCTAAATTCTACTTAACCATAAGAGAACTAGCTTTCTTAAATCTTATATGCTGCTTACTTTCATGGAACCAATAATTAGTAACTGCTGGCCGTGCAAATGAGCTTAGGTATCAATTTCATTATGAACTACTTTTGAGAAGTCGTGAATTTTGTAGGACAATTCCATTTGCGTGGAACCTCATCACTGCTGGCTACCTTGAGCAATCACTTCCTGGGGTATATCCTTTTTGCCTCATTTGTATTTAATGTGCACTCTGTCGTGAATATCATATTTTCATAGAATATTTTATCTCATAGAGTGTTTCTTATGCCAATTGTTACCCTCTGGTTCAAGATTTTAGTCAATGGTGTTCTTATCTGCCAGTGTTTTTTCTGTCTTGTGTTCCAATATTTTCACTGTGCTCCTTCTATGGTAGGAAGTGAAAAAAGACAGGCTATGAAACTTGCTTCAAGCTTTATTTGTAGATGATATCATAGAATCTTTACCAAACGTTGGTCACAGAGAAATTGTTTAGTCATGACTTACTAGGGAGGCATTTCTTATTGCTTTCCTTTAATATGAACATCGGATAAATAGTAATCTAATAATGTCAAATTTATACTCTGCATTAAAAAATGTTAGTCCAGGTACACTTATGTGTAGCCCATTTTGCTCACATAAGTTACACCAATTTAAGTAAAACTTGAAATATTAATAAGCTTTTGTTTTGTTGGATATGTATCATGTTTGCAGGGTCGTTAGCTCTCTCTTTTTTCATTTGTTGCAGACGTTGCGCAAGAAAGGAAGTACTAAAATACAACATTTTGTTGCAGGATCGTATGCATTTTGTTACTAATAGATATACTAGGACTATTCGCAACATCCTAATTTTTCCAGCTACCAATGATATAAGACTTATTATAATAGTAGAATAAAAATATTATGTACTATAAACATTGTTTTGGATCTTTATTTGAATCCTTTGGGTTTGACTTTTTTAAATATCGTAAAGCAGGTGTGGGTACATATGCATGTATGCAGAATTGCCAAGTTTTAAAAAGCTGGGGCCAGAAGTGTCTAGGAAGTAGGAACTCATATGAATCTATATATATAATTTGTTTTCTTATGCTCTTTCCTTTCCTTATTTACTGTAGAAAGAACGTGAATGGGTGTATTTGTTAAAAAATGTAGTGTATATAGTCAGCAGTCCAGCATTATCAATTCAATATTCCAGCACCAAGCAAAACTGAGATAAAAGAAAAAAGTTACAACTCAGTTTTCCATGTTCACCGACATGCAGTTACAGTAACTGCTCAATTGCACCCTTTTCTTTCCTTTCAATTTTTTTTCAAAGAAATTCCATGTTTTTTAGTGTACCCACCTAAGCTATCCCTGAAGTAACAGTATTAAACACCACTATTTACCTGCTTAGTTAACTTTTTTGATGTGTCAGGAGAGATAGGCAGGTGCAACGCACGAGGGGTTGCACTGTTCATGGAAAGGCACAGTAACCCCATATAGTGTTCGTCTCCTTTTCTTCACCCTCATTGCCTTCATCTTTCACCTTTCCATCTGAGACTGTAACACCTCCTCCCCCTCATCTCTCTCTCTCTCTCTCTCTCTCTCCCCCTCACACACACACACACACACATACACACGCACGCACACATTCATCACCCTCATAAAGAATTCCACAGCTAGCTCTCTTCTGGAATGCTGCCAGCCCTGAGTTGTCCTCTGCCTGGCACTTCAACTACTTCACTTCCAACTTGAGGCCCTTTTAAGTGCATTGCTATTGGGATCTTGCGACTGGCTTTGTTCCCTATCTGGTCTCCATGGAAAAGCCTGCCATGATGGCCAGATTTGCATTCTCTCTCTAAGGGACTTGCGTCTTTGGATGGTTGAATTGCGCTTCTATGCTAATATTGTTCCGAAAAGCCAATTTGTGTTTCTAGATTGGGAGTGCCAAAGGGTTTGCATGTTTCCTGCATTTATATTTTATTTACCAAAAGGATCTTGATTTGTATTAGGTTGGCCATGTATTTATAGTATATTGCTTGTTCCTTGACGAGTAAAGTCCTCAGAATGGAATTTGTGACTTCTTGAGATTTAGGAGCACTTGTACATGTCAAGGATTAAACTATTGCATATTGTGCCCATGCTGGACAGGTGTCCTGTAGCTAGGCTATTATAACATTTGGTACTTGTCCTGGCAAGCAATGGTACAAAAAGTTCCACAAACTTGGAAAATTGTTCTCATTTAACATACTAAGATCTGCTACTTTATTCAATCTTTTAGGACATAGATCCATGTTAATTGCTTTATACTATATGAAAGCCATATTTTTTATAGGAAATTAATCTATATGATGAAGAAAATAGGGGAAAGTAAAGTAGTACCAGGATGAAGAGTATAAACACTGACTTACATAGACGATCCATTTGGTCAAGTTACTAGTGAACTAGAATGATGTCTGCTGAAAGAAGAATAGGTAGCATACTCACAGTTATGTTCTTGATTTACGTGACTCAGAGCCCTGTGTCTGTGGGTTTGCATATCTGTAAAGTTAGCGAAGCAGTTGGATGAGGACTTACCTACATATGTCAAAGTTATAAAGCAACTCTTACAACTATTTGGGTTGCCTGTACCAATCATTGTTCAAGTAATATTACTATCAGTGTCTAGCTGTCTTTGATATTAATACAAACTTTTCTAAATCTTTTCTCATTATTCATCTATCTTAGCCTAGTTCTTCACCTTCTCTTTCCTGACACATCAACAATAATTCAAGAGCCTCTATTTACCATGTTCATCTCAATTGGTTCTCAATTACATTGCCACAACTCCTACTAGTCTTACACCTCCTCCAACATGCTCATTCCTATGTCTTCCAACTTTTACTAGACATGCATCTTGTCTCACGTCATCTGTGCAATGTTATATTTATATTTGCTCGAGCCTTTCTCTATTGCCCAACATTTTGAATCATACCACTTCACTGGGCATATTATCTTCTGATTTCTTTTCCTCAAATTGCTGAGGCAAGCATTTGTCACCATAAGACTCCTGATGAAACACTTTACGTCATTCACAAAGCTCTAATTCTGTTGGACAAAGTTTCTTATTTTGCATGACAGCTTTTAACCTTTATATGGTAATGATCGTTTAGTTCCACTAATTTTTTATTTAACATGAAATATGCTTAGATTATAACACCCATGCACTTGCAGGTGGTCATCAGCATGGTTGGTCTTCTTTTATTTGGGAAATTGCTGGAACCCCTATGGGGTTCCAAGGAGTTCTTGAAGTTCATTATTTTGGTGAATTTTTTAACTGCAGTCTGCGTCTTTCTCACTGCCATTACATTGTACTACGTAACAAGGCAGGAAAGTTACCTGTAAGTTTCAATATACTCCAGAAACTATCAATTGATTATTGCAGCATATTCTATTCTTCGCCAAGACTGCACATTTTCCCGACCTGTTTTTTGTTTTTCACTAAATTATCTGGTGCATCTTACAAATTGTCATTTCTTTTTGGTAGTTCTGAGTAAGATTGGATGGATACTGAAAACCAAAATCTATATTATAAGAATCACTTATTTCCCTGGATCACTAAGTCTGCCACAAGGACATAATAGCTCTACCGATATGAGAAAGACACTTTCTAGTTTCTGCATTATTGCATGTTTGGTTTCAGTTGGTCCTTTAATTTCAACACTTGTAAAAGTATTTTCTGCAAGAATGCTTGCAACAGGCAGACATTAACTGTCAGTATGCTACATGAATATATTAGCTTTTTAATCATCCTAAGTTTGATTTTAGTGGTTGCTTTGCATCATACACTGATAGAGTATTTTTCTGCAAGAACACTTGCAGCAGGCCAATTTTCGCTCAGTGTGCTCATGCTGCTTTGGCAGTGATTTGATTGAGGTGTTATACCATTATAATCTGTTTTGCCTATGCAATAGTTCATCTGTTTTGTAAATTTACATGATATGACTGCTGAGTTCTCTTTTCGCATACTTTTGTTACAGTTATACCCCTCTTTCTGGCTTCCATGGGGTTCTCTCTGGATTTCTAGTAGGGACAAAACAAATTATACCAGACCAGGAGTTGAGTCTAGTTTTTCTTTTGAAGATCAAAGCAAAGGCATGTTTACCTTAAATAATTATTTTTAATATCATCCATAATGTTTCCTGGGGATTTTTCTGATTATTTGTTAATGCCTTTCTTACATTCCTCAGTGGATGCCAACTATTGTTGCATTGGTCTCAGTAGCTATAAGTTTTTTTACAACAGAGCCTGTATCTTTTGTTCCAACTATACTATTTGGCATTTATATGGGTTGGATTTACCTGCGTTACTTCCAAAAGAAGCCAGAAACAGGCCTTAAAGGAGATCCAAGTGATGAGTTTTCTTTCTCCAGCTTCTTTCCTGAATTTTTGCGGTAAGATTTGCTCCTCATCATTTTCATTGAATATCTTCAAGCTGATAATTTCTTATAATGATCTGCATAATAAAACTTGCAGGCCAATTTTGGACCCTATCGCTTCATTATTTCATCGGGCTCTTTGTGGAAGATCTGAAACTTATTCTGAAATGAGAGGTGATACATTGACTCCATTGCCTGGTTCAGATCCTATTGAGGCATCTAGGAGAAGGTGGGTTTCTGTCTGTTCTTGACTTCATTTTTCATTTTCTGTTTTGTCAATTGATTTTTGATGCTTTAAAATTGCATGATAATCCAAAAGGTATAGCTTGTCTTCATCTAATCTTCATATAACTCAGCATTTTGCATTGGGCTTCCAGCTCCCAAACTGTTGTAACATTCAGATCCTTCGCAGCATTGATAAAATGTAAACTGGAGGAAAACAAAATGCTTCTTAAAGTTGTTCATCATTTTTTTTTTTTTTTTGTTTACTTTTTTCATGCATTTAGTGGAAAAATTAATTGGATGTTATTTTTAGCTCTAAATCTTTTGATGCGTTCACTTGTGACAATTGAGACTTGAAACCCTTTATTTTTTTTCACTGCTGCAGAGAACGGGGAGCAAGGGCACTGGAACAAAGGTTGGCAGCTGAGAAACTAGCTGTTACAGGGAGCATAGAGGTTACATCACATGAAAAGGCTGCTGAAAATGTTTGAGAACTCATCGAGGAATCTGATAAATTCACTGCTGCTATATGTCACTGCAAACAAATTCTGTAGGAAAAAATGCATTCATTTGCTAGTGCAAATGGCTGCAGTCTTCATGTGGAGAGGCCATCAGTTTACAAGGGTTTTTTGTACTGTTTTTACTATTTTACGTGGTAGTATTTAAAGGAAAATCTTTTTAAATACAATATAGAAAAGCAATATGATATCATATTTAGCTTTTGTTTTCCAATGAGTGATCAGGGCAACCTTCAAATGTTGAAGATTTGCATGAGACGTCAACCTCGATATGAAACGGACACAGGAGCCAAAAGAAATGTGAAGTTACTAATATGAATCACATCTTTATTCATGTATGGGCATTTACATTGTCTTTCAGACTCCTTCATGTGTAACCCTAGGGTAGGAAAGTGAGCCCAGATCAAAGATTCCAGGTCTGGACATTTGTTCGTTGTTCAAGTGCAAGTGCAATATCCGGTCCAATCTGATCATGTTTGTCCTAGAGAAGCTCGTTACTCTGGAGATGCTGCGCAAAGCCTAGACCACTGCCAGAGGGGAAAAAGGAAAAGATTAAAAGCGTGAGCTTTGCTTTCTGGTTGCACGCAGCAAGACTTGCTGCAGGTCCGGTCGCCGCAACAGCTCCATTTCTACTGTATTTTGCTGCAACTACATAATTTCCCTGCCTTCGGTTGTGAAGAGATCCAGGCATCCAAGTGTGATGGATGTGATATTTTAGAGCTCGAAACGAACCAGAGTAATAGTGCCTGGTTGGATAGATGAAGGAGGAATGTGATACCTGTTTACATGAGCGGACAATTTCAGAGTATCTGAAAGTTTCGGGGAAGATGCAATTTCCGAATTCAAGAGACTGCAATTCTTACGTCATTTGTCCGAATTGCAAGCTCCCTTATTATTGCAGGTACAGCCACTCTGTGAAAAGAAATATACGTTGGCCAGAAGCGCCCGCTGCTCTGCCCATTCGCCCATGCCTCACCCTTTCCGTTCCTGTGAAGTCTTCTATTGCAGATTGAATCATTGCCCTGTGGGGCATCATTAGAAATATGAGATGATCGGCAGTTAAAAAGGTAGAACTTAAACACCATCAGATATTACGTGAATTGAAAAAAATAAGGGATGTCATGAGCTGCATTTCGCTACAGACATAAGGCGTGCAACATGTGTTGATGATTTGAATGCCTCTGAACTTAGAGAGGGGAAAAAGTAAGTAAATCTAATTTCCATAGCAGACCGTCTTATGAGAACGATGCAGTTTATGGCCTCATGCAAGATTAAAAGCCATAAAAGGGCAGAACTATGTCAGATAACCTATCATTTTATTTTTATTTGTCACACTTGATGAATATTAAATGTGCAGAACGGTAGAACAGAGACGCGAGCAACTTACCGGAAGCTTGTAGACAGGTGGCAAAATCACTGGAGCTGATGCACATAGCAACAGTATCGGCTGCATGCACGAATTTTCAGATCTGATAGAGAAAAGCTGACTTAGATTCTTTGTTTGTTTTGGTTGCTTGTCAAACTCTGCATGGGCATCTGCCTTAATCTTACTAGTGGGTCTTCAACTACTCTTGCTTTCTTAGGTAAGAACTAAGTGGGTTCAATGAGCGGGTCAAGCATTAAAGTTTTTGCTTATTTATTATTTGATTATCGATTTTAGTTACTTGCTGAATTGTTAGCTCATTTTTTTGATGCCTACATTTTTCAGAGCCCAAGGCATAGGAGAAAACATGTAGACGTTGCATTGTGAGATTAAAATGAGACTCTAGATTTAGTTGCATCAAATCAATCTTTGCAATTTTGCTTGGAATCCTCCACCATTTGACCATGGAGCACTACATGCTTGGTCGTTTCCACACAAAAATAAATTGTTGCCCTCAACATGGCCTCCCTTAAATCTTCATCACACAAGCTCGCACCGCCGAAGCAGTCCTATTTAAAGCCTCCCTGATAATTATATATATATATATATATATAATATATATATATATATATATATATATATATATATATATAATATATATATATATATAAAAGACGGTCACACCATTTTAGTGCAAGTACAGTTTAAAAAGTCAGAGTTTAGAGTATCTTTTAGGTCCCGGGGACAAATATCACCTTAGCATCAAGTCCAATCTCCAATATGCTCAGCAATAAAGGGAGTAATCCAGTCCATGGTACTGTTAGCCTTCCAAAAAATATACCGAACAATCATCATAGTGGAGTGACGAAGGGATCTCCAGATATCATATAGAAATGGGTGAATATCCAGATGCTTCGCCTCATCCTGGATCTAGTCGATGATTGTGGTGGAGTCACCCTCAATGAAGATCCTCTTAACCTGCAACTCCTGTCTCATGCAAATAATGTTCGTCCAAGTGATATGAAGCTCGGCACCGGAGATGGCTGGTTCAAAGGGCTGTGAGCCCCCCACTACCAACAACATAGCATTTGGGCCCCCACTGCCAACAACATAGCATTTGGGCCTTGGACGACATAGCCCAAACCACCTCTGTCATTTCTGACACTGTCATCGAAGTTGACCTTGATAAACCTCGAGTGAGGAAATTTTCAGAAAATGAACAGAACCCTCTAGATCGCCACGCGTAGCAAGAGAGTCTCAGAAATTTAGGACGATAAGGCTCAAACTACCAGTATCGAAGTGGCAGTACTCCACAGCTAAATATTAAGCTCTCTTAAGCACTCGCTGTATAGGTACAATTTCAATGTCGAACACAATGCTATTCTTAGATAGTCAAATCTGATAAGCGACATACATCATCCTACCGTCCCTAAGCGAATCCTTGGTCATGCTCTGATGGATCACATCTAGAAAGAGAGGAAGCCAAGGGCACTAATTGCTCCCTACGGTTGGCCCATCCACCATCTTCCAAATCAAACTCGCCTTCGGAGAGCGAAAGAGTATATGCTCTATCGACTCCTTTAGCCCAGATGCTGGGTAGGTAGTCGGAATCTCCATATCTCTATCTTTGATAAGTGTCCAAGTTGGGAGTCGATCCCAAGCAAGCTTTTAAAAGAAGAGCTTAATCTTGAGATGGGCAGTCACTCTCCAGATCTAAGTCACATCGATCTTTTTGTCTGGCATTAGTCCTCTCATATCAATGAGATTTCTGACAGGAACTTTAGGATAGTAAGATCGCACCCACATCCTCAAGTCCTGGCTCCGGTGAACAGGAATTGGGATGGCAAAAATTCTGTCAGCTAGTTGCCTACCAAATAAGCAGATGACTTCTTGAGCCCTCCAACCTCCGTCATTTGCAGTGATCAAATTATAGACCCGTAGGTAGTCATCCACCTTCATATTGATGTAGATCGGTTAATGAGAGATAGGTAGATTGGAGATCCAAGCATCCTAGCTCACATCAATCGAAGTCGTATCTCCAATCAGCCACTTGATCTGAGTTACCACTGTTGGAGCGCAAGCACAAGTCTCTCTCTAGATGAATGAGCAGTCATAATCAATCCGGATATGGGACCCAGGGCTCTAAGCTCTATATCGAGTTCTCATCACTTTACTTCACAAACAATCAGGCTGGGTGAGGAATTTAGCTGCATGTCTGGAAATCATAGCCTTCCTCCTGACCAACAAGGACTGGATCCCAAGACCCCCATCCTGCATCGACTGGTAGATCACATCCCAGGATAGCAAGTGAAGCCCATGCCCTCATATCGAGTACCCCATAAGAAATTTTGGAATTGCTACTTCAGACCCTAAGAGAAGATTATGGCACTATAGTATTCACTAATAGGTAGATCGGAATGGAATTCAAGACCAATCTCATGAGGATAGTCTTGTCCATTATAGAGAGAGTATTGGCATGCCAGCCATCGAGGTGCTCTCGGATTCACTGCTCCATGAGCCTGTAGTCAGCTCTCCGAAGTCTCCATTTCGTGATAGAGATCCTCAAATTTGTCTCAAATCACTTGCTTCACTTGGGCCCTTATATTGGGGCTAAAGGTGACATTGGACTTTTATAGATTCACAAGCTAGCCAGAAGTTCGACAATAGGCCTTAACAATAGTCGCAAAGTACATTGCGTTTCGGATCGAGACCTGACTAATGAGCAAGCAGTCATCTGCAAAAAGAAGGTGCGAGAGTGGTTGACTCTCAAGAGCAGATTGGTAGGGCTCCAGCTCCGTCCTCTGGACCATCGCCTAAAGAGTACGGAAAAGAGCATCATCACACAAAATAAAAGATAGGGGACAGAGAGCATCCTTAGTGAAGACTGTCCGTCGAGTGAAAAAAGTCCGTTAGGAAATCATTGATTAAGATGGTAAAGCTTGGGATCTTCACATAGTCCATAATCCAGTCGATCCATCTGTCCTAAAAACCAACTTTATAGAGTGTTTGATACAAAAATTGCTAGCTCATCTGACTATAAAACTGCTCCATATCCAGCTTGATTACCATTAAACTCTGATGAATTGGTAGGCTTATTAATTAGGTTAATCTTAACCGGTGTGGACTCATGCCAGTTTCTCTTTTTTTTTTTTTAATTTAGTACAGAGAGTGCCAGTTCCTTCTTTGCTGGATGGTTTGTGTATACGTTTAAAATCATGTTTTCAATCTCTTTGTTATCTTATTTATCAAAAAAGCACAAAAAAATCTTCCTTACTATCTTCAAATCTTTCTATCTCGAAAGGTTATCTGTCTAAATTTATGCTTTATTTATCTCATATTATTTATTTATTTATTTTTTTGCTCCCATGAGAAATTCTTTGTACACCACCCTCGATGCAGAAAACCTGACATGGAGCATTTAAACCATTTTGTCCGATTGGTCTATGTAGTCACCACTTTCCAACGTGCATTTAATATCTGGAGTTTTATTTTTTCATTTAAAATTTTGAATAATAAAAATATCTTTCCACATCTGAAAAAATTATGATATTCTGTGTTGATATTATAACATCCTGTGGTGAACTTATGAATTCCTACACATAATTTCATAATTTTTTCACAGAATGTCATAATAAGAGAGGGGCATTTTCATATTCAAAAATTTTATAAATTTTTAATAATAAAAATATCTTTCCTATTTTATAATTTTTTTAAAAAAAATTATGATATCTTGTGCAGTATGCAGGAAGTCATAATTTGATCGTAGAATATTATAATATGATGATAGGATGTTATAATTTTTTTTGAAGAAGAGAGATATTTTTATCATTCAAAATTTTAAATAAAAAACTAAAAAATAAAATATTAAATATATATATTATAAATATTAAATATATATTAAAAAATAATATTATATAATTCAATCAAATGGAATAGTGTATTTTTTGTATAGGAAAGGATCGACGGCCGAACAAGCCGTGGAAAGTCCTGGACGGCTAGACCGGCCCAGTTGGGCCTGCTTTGCGTCAAGGCTGCTGTCCTCCGCCAACGGGCCTGGTATCGCAGTTTTTTCACTCCACCTTCACCCCATCGTCCTGCTCTTGCCCACCCCCTATCAAGCCTCAAATCTCAAGAATCTGAATACCCCAACCACCGTTCCCGTTATCATCTCTGTCTGGATCGTCCAAGATGTACATGGCCTACGGATGGCCCCAGGTCATCCCTCTGCAGCCGGGCGTCTGCCCTTCCCCCTCTCCCGACCGCATCGTCTACCTCAAGGTCATCGGTCGCCTCCTCCTCGCCGTTGCTCCCACCCGCCTCGAGCTCTGGAGTGCCTCCCAGGTTCCCTTCGCTTCCTTCCTTCCTTCCTTGCGTTATCACCCTTTCCCATGCATGTGCCTTCCCTTCGCTTGCTTACATGCTGATTGCTGCCGCCTTCTCTGTGGTTTTTTTCGGGGGAGCGCAGCATAAGGTGAGACTGGGCAGCTATGCGAGGGACGTCGATTCCGTGCAACGAGAGGGCGAGAATCTGCAGGCCATCTGGAGCCCCGACACCAAGACCATCGCCGTTCTTGTGAGTCCCTTTTTTTTAAAAAAAAAGAAAAAAAGGAAAAAATTAATTCTTTAGATCTTGAATTCTTGGTTCATCTTTTGGTACTCCGATCTCGAGATCCACTGGTGATATGGTCTCCCAAGATCATATCAATTCGTCTGATTCCTGAAACCGGACGGCGGAGGCAAGCATGTTTTGCCTTTTGCTGTAACGCCATTTTCCGTCGTCCCCATCTCCCCTTTTGTATTTGAAGTATTCAAAGTTTCTTGCTAAAGTGGGCAATTACATTCCGTCACAGCGATGCTAGAACTCAAGATTTAATATATTTAGAAATTATTGGACACGAGTATTAACATGCTAGGAACCTGAATTGTCTAGTTTGACATCTAGGTTTTGCTTTTGGATCTTTTGAGCTCGCAAGAAAATGCGATTTCATAGGTTATGATTACTTTGATGCCTCTCACACTTGGTTGATACAGCTAGAAAGTCCACCACGCATGATATGATCTGAACCATTACATTGTGTAATAGAAAAACACCAACTCAACCTCCAGGAGCCCAGATGATAACATGACCTATTTAATCATGATTTAAGGAACGCTTTCCCATTTGACACCTTACCTCATTTATGGGTGACAAGGCCAAGTGGTTGTTACATATGAAATCTTTGCATGCACAGACGTTCTTTATGTTGACTGCAGTGGTGAATCCATACAGGTACCAACCTATATTATTACTTGGATTTAGCTTTTAGCAATACGAGACCCTCCAAGTAATAAACTCAGCTGTTCTGAGAGTATTTTGCTGTTACCAACAAATGTTCAAGGACTGGTTTTTGACTTAGATATTGGTCAGACCAAATGAACTTTCATTTTGGCCATATTTATACTTTCAGTGATTTTTGTGCTTTGTCTCTTGTCAGAAAATACAAAGAAGTCAAAAATAAGAGAAATTATAAAGGAAAAGTGTATGATATAAATTTTAGAGTATCACATATTGAAGTGCACATTCCGTAACACCTTCACAACAAACATTTTTGTTGTAATGTCTCATTATAACCTATATTTAGCCTTGTTGCAGACTTCTTCATCATTCTTCCACATTTATAAGGTCCAATTCTCTGGAAAGAGACTGCTAATTGGAGGCAAACATCTCCCTGGGCTGTTTCTCGCTACCGTATCTCTAGTTATCACCGAGAAGGCACCTTTTTCAGAGAACTTAGTAACGTATAATTTCTTTATGATCAATATAGGCTCACTTTCTGTTCCATTTAAAATATTAATTTGTCTGTTTTCCTATTATCTGTTTCCTAGGAGCAATTTTGTCTGCGACAGCAAAAACGTGCTCCTTGGACTTCCTGATGGGCGGTTACAGCTGTTTTCCTGGAATGGAGAGGTACGTACAAATGCCATTTCTCTTTTGCTATTATCTTCTTGCACTTTGATATCATACATCAGCTATTATCAACATTCTGATTATACTTTGTGGCCGTGAAAGAACTTATATTTCTTGCTTGTTTCCCATCTAATTTCTATCGTATATTCACTTGACATATTCTTTCTATGTCCAGTTATCTGGCATCTCCAGACTTTGTTGCCATCCTTGTACCTCTGAGAATTTGACTGCACCTATTCATTCTTTAGTGGATGTGTCCTCTGCTTGTGAAGGGGGTCCAAGCATCCCAACATCTGCTCCCTGCTGTGCAAGAAGCTCTGCGGTCATCCAGCTCGAGTTGTCATTGCAGTTGAGGTTGCTAATTGTGTTGTATTCTGGCTGTCAGATTGCGCTATGTTCAATAAATAAGAAGGGTCTAAAGCAAATCAATTCCATTAAAGCTGAAAGATGGTTAAGCACTGATGATGCTATGTGCGCTTCTATAGCTTCCGATCAGCAGATCCTTGCTGTTGGTTGTAGTAGAGGTGTGGTGGAGTTATATGACCTTGCAGATGGTGCAATGCATCTTCGTACGATATCTTTGTACGATTGGGGGTAAGTATTGGAATCATTTTTTCAGGCTACTGAATTGCTACTAGTAATCTCCGAATTTCTTGTTTTTTTACCAACCTAAATGGTTGTGATTTTAGGGCAATGTGTGCATGTTTGAACATAACTCTTTTAGGCGAAGAACATTAGTTGTCTGGCACCTTTTCTTTCCTCTGTTCTGATCATTCAAACATGGTGGGATATTATGTTTCATCGTGCTAAAATGGTTGAAAAGCTGTCGGGTTTAGGGTACAGATGTATGTACCTAGTTTTTGATGCAAACATATGGTTGCTGATAGGCTGGAAGTAGTTTCCATTGAGACTTGTTCATGGGCCAGGTTGGGCTTTGCCCCAAAATTAACATAATTTACTTAGACCTAGGCCCTGCCCGGCCTGGCTTTGCCTTGGGGCCTACTTTCTAGGCCCAAGCCTAGTGCTTACTTGGGCTTCAGGTTCCTTGCTTGGCCTCAGGCTTCTGGAACATTTTTTTTTTCCAATTTCTAAAAAATGCTTAAAAAACTAATTATGAATCATTAGACATTTTTAACAGCAATTTCATCTCAATACTTAATAACTACTCTAAGATTCTAGATCTTCTTCTATTAAATTACATCAATAAGACCTACAATTTAATCATAAAAGCCTAGAGTTTAAAAATTTTGAGGCAGACCGGGATTGGGCCGGGCTTTAATCCCCAAGTCCGATCCTAGCCTGTTTAAGAAACAGGCTTATTTTGCAAGCCCGGCCCGGTCCGTTGAGCCTAAAACCTTGGCCGAAGCTCATGCAAAAGGCTTCAGGCTTGATCAGGCCGGGCCCGTGAACAAGTCTACTTAAGACATTTTCTTTCCTAGCTGATAATTTCTTATGAATTTGCACTATTAAGTTTCATGTAAAATAGTTACTGTATTTAACACAATCTGATATGCTCTATTTTTGCTTTTCCTAATCTATCATTGCTAGATTTGAAATATTTTTGGTTTCTATTCTATTTGAACATCTTGTGAATTAGGAAATTGGCTGGTAGTGGTGTATGTACATGGTTTGTGGGTTCATCAAAAAATCAACTGAATTGAAAGTTTGGGTTCAGCTAGAATTCAATTGGAAACTGGGTTTGGTTTCAAAAATTCAGCTGAAACTGATTTTTAGGACCAAATTAATGTATATATGAGTTGTTTATTCCAATTATTTGCATTTTATTTTTTTTTCAGATTTCAAAAAAATCATTTTCCTCTGTACCATAGCATGAATTATTCGCACAGCACAGGACACATGTATTGTTCTGCAATTAATTTGCTGATCCACGAATGGATTGTAAATAGTTCACAAGATTTTCAAAATTAATGAACAAACCACAAAATAACAAATTATTCAAAATAGATTATCATATTCTGGAGTTGCAGATGGGTGGATATGTCTCGATTCAAAGTTGTGGATAGGTAGAGGAATTTGGGAGTTTGCATTGAAATGGGTGTGCAGGAAGGTTTTGGGGAGTATGAAACATTTTCCATCCTGATGATGTTCAAGATTTTTGGGAAACAGGTGTGCAAAATATAGCTATGTGTAGTGGAGCCCATGCTCCAGTGCACTGGTGTTTGAAACATGGAAAATATTCC
Organism: Elaeis guineensis; assembly: GCF_000442705.2. Classification (NCBI taxonomy): domain Eukaryota; kingdom Viridiplantae; phylum Streptophyta; class Magnoliopsida; order Arecales; family Arecaceae; genus Elaeis; species Elaeis guineensis. The sequence continues at coordinate 123,296,430 of NC_026003.2, forward strand.
TTTTCTCTCCTTCCTTTCTAAATTCCAATTATTTCCTATTCAATTTTTTTTTAAAATTTTTGAAGTCTATAAATCTATTGAACATTTAATTATTTTTACTTTTAAATTAAATTTTAATTTTGAATTTCTTCCAAATTCTTCCTGGATCGTGGATTTTTTTTTTTCCAAATTATGCAATTGTTCACCTTGTGGAATTATTCCTAAATACCAAACTTCTGACTATGCTCTGTACTAAATTTAAATGTTAAAAATTTTGAGAACACTTGGAAGCACTATGAATCTATGATGTTATATGAAAGAGAGACTTATAAGAGAAGTGCTATCCTAGAGCTTGAATTTCATAGGTTTCTTTATCTTATGTTGGATTGTTAACGACATTATGCACTCTAAATATGGTTTTTTGAACATTTTATTTTGAAAAAGTAGTTTTCTAGTTATTTCATTGTAAAATGACCAGAAAACATGCAGATATCAAGATAAAACATTCCAAAATGGTGTCAGATTTATTGTTCATGACTGGTCTTAGTTTATTCTATCATTATTTATTTTCCTTAATTATGATAAACATTTGTTGAATTTCCTTATGATTTCAATCAAAATTCATATTACCTAAAAATTTAAAATTTTGAAATCAATTATTTAGTTAACTTGTTATTTAGAGCTAAAGCTGTTAGAGGCTATGGGTTCAAATCCTTGCCTAGCCAGTTATTTATTTAACTAATTTGGTTGTTTTTCCTACTCATCTCATGTTTTGATTTCTTTATCCATCTACATGGTCCAGGCCACAAAAGACGGAGGGGTTTAGCTTGATATACATTGTTGGTCTATTCACTTGCTTAAGCTTTTAGCTTTAAGTAGTTAATACACTCAAAGCTTGTCCAGGTTATGAAGATTGTGAATGTGATGAGAAAATCATTGTTCGTAAAACTTTCAATATGCATGTTGCGAATATGGGACTGGAAATGGATGACTAATTGGCTTAGGGGGCTAGTGGAACTTTTTTTAAATAGTGCCTTAAGAAGCAATTGTGTTATTATTAAAATGAATGTTATAGTATATTATGTCATCCTTTTGTGATGAGTTTGATTGCCACCATGTTCCGAAGGTTGCACTATATGATAAGTGATCAAAGTTTAGATGATTGGGAGGATTGGTCTTTCAGTTTCTCATACTTGGATCATTTATGGATGAGGCTGGACAAACATGGTTCCTTTTTAGAACGTTGTAAATATCAGGGGGTGCAATTTATCACCTGACCTCTTAACTCGACCTGCAACTGACCCGAGATAAGTGAGTTCAGGTTTAGCATAAACAAGTTCACATTCAAATGGATCACCCGAGTAAAACCAATTGTTTAATGTGTTAGATTTATGTTTAGATTCCTGACTCATCTAACTTGTTTTGATCTATTTAGTAATTGGGTTGGGTCGACACAGTTTGAAATTGACCTATTTAAGATCCATTTAATTCATTTAAACTTTTTAAGACATGTTTAACCTATTATCATAGAGCTAACCCAATCTGACCTGTTTATTTAATGAGTTACATGTGTTAGGTTGGATTACAAATTCAATAAGCAGGTCTGGCTTGATTTTAGAGATCTGTTGCGGTCAGGCTGACAAGTTTTCCATAATGTCTGTGTCTCAACCTGAAGCCATCTGAGTGAGACTTGCCAAACATGAAAGTGAATTGCTAGAGTTGAGAATTTGGATGGAACCCCAATTGGCATGGGAAATATTGATTTGGCACTGGACTTCTAGACTTCTGAATCTATCTTGTTCCATTTTTCCTTCAGTCTTAGCTCATGGTAATAACTAGTTCTTCCTACTAATTGCGATACGGCCAAACAAAAATATTATCAATATTTTATTGATTGGAGCACATTGGGTGGCTAGGATGGTTTTCAAGTGGAAATTTGGAACCAAATATTTGATCAAGAGATTTATTACTTTAGTGTATCCATGTCAGATCATGTTCTACATCATTTCTAATTGTTCCATGCATCTGATTAGATACTGATCTTCTTGACATTGTCATGTAGCAACTTTGACTTAGAGAATGCTCTCATTGTAGCAAAAGACCTGTAAGATAATGTTGTATCATACAGGGATTTTATTGCAAAATATGTCAATGTTATGTATGGAGTGACCTAATTCTAAAGCTTATGTACTACATTGACATCAACTCTTCCTAAACTCTCCACATCTTTACCAACATTGGCTGGCACCCTAGGAAGGTACACCCTTGGTCAAAACCTAGGAGAGAGAAAGAGGAGACAGTAACTCATGGAGGATCATATAATTATAGCCCAATGTTGGTTATTTATCTAACTGAGCCCTCTCGAACACCCTTTTTTAAAAATTATCTTAGGTTATGTGCCCTAATATGCACTTGGGTGATGCATTTTTTTTTAATTGTTTGATGGACTATTATATTGGAAAATTGCTTACCCTGATCATCTAAACTGTTTGTTTGCAACAACATGCTGCCAAGATCAGCTAATGTGTTCTTCCATACTTGATTATAACTCACTAATGTGGGCTGCTGTACATGCTTTTTTCCATTGTCCATTGAAAAAGCAATATGCTAGTTTAACATTTTTTCCCCATTAAATGCAGTTACTCTATGGAGGATACTGGTCCTGTTACTTGTATAGCCTGGACGCCTGACAATTGCGCTTTTGCAGTAGGGTGGAAATTTAGAGGACTTACTGTCTGGTCTACGTCAGGGTGTCGTTTGATGTGCACGATACGTCAAACTGGAATTAATTCTGCTTTCTCTCCTGTGGCGAAACCCAGTCAGGATTTAAAATTTGAGCCTCTTATGGGTGGAACCTCACATGTGCAATGGGATGAGTATGGATACAAGCTCTATTCTGTTGAAGAAAACTCATCAGAGAGAATTCTTGCATTTTCATTTGGAAAATGCTGCCTTAACAGAGGACTTTCAGGCACAAGTTATGTTCGTCAAATTATTTATGGTGAAGATCGGGTTCTGGTGGTGCAACCTGACGATACAGATGAGCTAAAAATAATGCATCTTAATCTTCCAGTTAGGTTTTGCAATAGAACAGCTATTGCTTTCTTTTACATCCTTTAGATATGGAATGTTTCACCAGTTTTCTTAGATGATTGTATTTCTGGACCAGGTTTCTTATATTTCCCAAAACTGGCCAGTTTTGCATGTTGTGGCTAGCAAAGATGGCATGTACTTGGCAGTTGCAGGTCTCCATGGGCTCATCTTGTATGACTTACGCTACAAAAGATGGCGTGTTTTTGGAGATGTTACCCAAGAACAAAAAATTGAGTGCAAAGGCTTGTTATGGCTTGGCAAAGTTATTGTTGTATGCAACTACAATGATTCTTCCAATATGTGAGAACTTCAACCTCTTTGCTTTGTTTCTTTCCCTGTTATTATTTCTCAAGTTTTGCACTGCCCAAGTATCTAGTCAAAGTGGAAACGAGCAATCCAGTATAAGGTGGTATTGGCATATTAATCCTTAGAGTTGCTTTGATCAAGCAATTGCTTTGATGAAGCAATGTTGTGTTCAGTCTTGAGTTCTCCCAGTTGGAAATGTTGTTTTATTGGCCAACTACCTTCATGGTCATTGTCTTTGTGACTGCATGTTGCATACTTTGATCCTCACAGTCCTGTCTAATGCTTATAAGTCTCACTTTACTGGAATTATTTTGGATTTGGGCAGGGTTTTGGTTTCTGCATGTGTGGGTGCTGTAATGTGTGTGTTTTCTCCACCTTATTTCATGAGAAAAATTCTTTTTTTTTTTTTTTTAAATTTTTTTTGCCAAACTCTATTGTTTTTGAAAAAAACATATCACCTGAAGTCTAGAGTTTTAGCTTCGAAGTGAACGGTAGAATTCATTGACTATAGGATCTGTTTGGTTGTGGAGAAAATAAATGCAACAAAAGAAATTACAATGAAGATAAGAAGATTTATATTTTTCTTCTTTGTTCTAACTGAGAAAACTGCACTGAAAATAATACAAAACTGATTGGCATATGGATTGTTGTCATAATCCACCTGCATTTTCACATAAACTCACTGCCTAAAAGGAGGAAAGGGTTATGCCATTTTGAACTGTAACTTTCCTTAAGCTTTTCTATGGATATTTTTCATTTACTGCTAGACAAGAAAAATGCTGGTTACCCTGTATCTTCTTTTCTTTTACTTTCTAAGCAGCCTACTGGAGTCTTGAAGTTTGCTAGTTAGAATTTCCAGCAAGCTCTAACCCTGCTTGATGTATTTTAGTATTCTATTTGAATATGGTAGTCTATCTTTTTGTTTGAAAAAGAGAGTATATCATGTTAATTTGTAATTCATGCTATTTCTCAGCAAACATGTCTAGTTCAGCTTGAGCTGGTTATTGATGAAATTCTTTTTAATTTGAATGCCTTTGGAACTTTTTCCCACAAATAACTGGCATTGAGTTATGAACTACATCATGAAGAAGACTTAGTAATTCCTTGTAGGTATGAGTTGCTGTTTTTTCCAAGATATCATCTTGATCAGAGCTCTTTACTTTGTCGGAGAACATTACTCGGGAAACCTATGGTCATGGATGTTTTCCAAGACTATATACTTGTTACTTATCGCCCATTTGATGTTCATATCTTCCATGTGAAGATCTCAGGAGAATTATCTCCAAATAGCTCTCCAGTTTTACAGGTAAGAGAAATCTCTTTGAGCTCCTTCGATTTACTATTCGTTGAGAAAGCTATCAGTTTCTTTTTTAAGTTTGGGTACACTCAGCAAAGCAGCATTATTCTCTGTACATTTGTAGCTAATTAAATGAATAACAGCTTTCTACAGTAAGAGAGCTTTCAATCATGAGTGCAAAGAGCCACCCTGCATCAATGCGTTTTATTCCTGATCTGTTTTCCCAACAACCGTCCAGGTATATATGTTTTTCCAACTACAATTATAACTTCTAGTGTATATTGGGCTTCTCGTCAAGGCTTTCATATAATGTCAGATGTCTAATATTACGGACCAATGGAGAGCTTTCTGTTCTTGATTTGGATGATGGACATGAACAAGTGCTCACAAATTCGGTTGAATTATTTTGGGTGACTTGTGGTCAATCAGAGGAGAAGGCAAATCTAATTGAGGAGGTTTCCTGGTTAGACTATGGCCACCGAGGCATGCAGGTAAGAAGATACAGAAGTGCATGATTTTCATAGTTTTCCAATCTTTGTTGCAGTAAACAGTATGCAATCCATGTTATTTCTGTATTGATTTTATGGAATGGCATATTTTGCCGGTTTTGCTTTCTGATACAATTTTCAAATGGAAGCTGATCATTGCAGGTTTGGTATCCATCTCCTGGTGTTGATCCTTACAAACAGGAGGATTTCTTGCAGGTACATATATATTCTGATGGATGGTTTTTAAAACAGTATCAGTAAATTTCATAGTCGAAAATGCATAAAATCAGGTGCAATCTGTGACCTATTTAGTCAAGGGAGTGACAAACTTTTAGTCACATGACCTATTTAATCACATAAATTCATGTTTTTTTGACTGTAGGCTTTGTGGTGTCATGGTACTGCCTTAAGGCCTCAAACAGTGAAACAATCCCTTCAAGCAATGATAAACAACAGAAAGGGTAAAATAGAACATAATAGATCAAAGAAATGATCAGTAGTTAATAGAAAGAAGAAATGAAGAATATAGAAGAAAAGAGAATAAGAATAGATGGGAGAGAATGTTCCCAGCTTAAGTATACAGTCATGCATGACAATGTTCATTGTGGAAAAGCCAGGAGCAATGGCTTGTAACAGGTGGTGGATCAAAATGGAAGCAGTTTGCCTTGTATACAGATACAATCATCTCTAGATGCTGATGCATGTAATGTGGGCCAAGGAGCACATCAACTGGCCCTGTCTGAATGGTTTCCTTGAGGTGTGGCTGGCTGATCCACATGGGGCCATTTGACACATTCCACTGACCATCCCAGCATGCATCAGCAGCTAAGTGTGATTGTATTTGGGTTGAGCTTAACTGTTTCCGCTAGAGGTGGCTGGCCACTGCATGTTATTTTTGCAGATTTTTTTTTTCACCTGAATTTCAACTTTGAGTCAGATCAACCACTCTATTAGCTCTTAAACCTTTAGATTCCCTATCCTAGAACTCTCTACACTCCAGTCCTAAGAGCAGCTTTAAAAACCTCTTCCATTTCTCATAATGTTCAAAATATATGACTTACTTTTTGTTTACAGAATCTGTATAACACGCTTACAAACTTGCTTTAAGATTTCCCCTTTCATATGGCCTAACCTTGAAGCTCTGATGACTTGGGTGATGTGTCAGATAACCAACCATAACCATAACCATCAAGCTTTATCCAAGTATTTGAACCAGCTTTGTGGTTCTTCATTTGGTAATAATTCTTATTTGAGGCCACCTATGAAGTAATTTCAAGCTTTTCCACATTTTTTCTCACAATCTCCATCCATGTCATCTTAGATCTTTCCTTTTTCCTTCATCCTACAGTAGTTAAATTACATCTTGTTATTGGAGCTTCCTCATGTCTTCATTGCACTTGCCCAAACCATCTTAATCAAATTTTCATCTTTTTGTCTTTAATTTGTGCAGCCAACAACTTCTATGTGCCAGAAACCTGTCAAAAACAATGAATGAAGAGAAATGGCAATTTAAATTTGTCTGTTGTGTATTGCCCCACCTATATCGACCAAAGGTGGCAGATATGTTGGATAATGCATCAACGCATTTCTCTCATGCTTGACAATTTCCTAACACTCTCTAATAGTCAGCCAAATACTAAAGCTGTCTATTATTACCATCAAACAAATTGCACATTTAAAGTTAACTTCTTCAACCAAATTTTCCACATGGATGGTTTGCAGTGTCCATAAGCTCTAAGCTCCGAGGGCAAATCTAAAGTTTGGATCAAATTTCAGTAATATGCTCCAAAGATATTGGATTCTGAAATTTTATGTATTCTGCTGTTTCTTGCTTGTTGCACAGCTTGCTTTATGAATATCTTTCCACCATTTATCTCTTTGCACTCATGAATGCACGTTGTATTCTCGAGTCTTACATATGGAGACATTTGTGATATTACTGAAACTTAAAATGTAAAGTTTTCCTCAATTTCATTTAGTTTATTCCAAGAATACAATATCTTTGCATATTATAAGAGTAATATTTTGGTTCTGTCTTCAATTGCAGTTATTGAACGACCATTTATTGTACATTAACTGTTTCAATTTATGATGAATTTGATTTTGAGGTAATGAAGAGCTTAATATTTGACTTGTAGTTGGATCCAGAGCTTGAATTTGATCGTGAGGTTTATCCTCTTGGCCTTCTTCCAAATGTCGGGGTTGTTGTTGGTGTTTCTCAGCGAATGTCATTTTCAGCATGCACCGAGTTTCCATGCTTTGAGCCTTCTCCTCAAGCTCAAACCATACTGCATTGTTTACTGAGACATCTTCTTCAGGTACTGATCAGTGTGTTACTCTCAAGATCTATTGAATGTAGAATATAGCTTTTTATTATGCTTCAGACTATGCTTATACTAATAGCATTTAGAATGGTCTTAAGGTGAATTAATGATGTTCAGATTTCATCAGTGACTTAACTGTAGAGCAGCATAGGCTTTTTAGCTCTGTCACTAGGATGTTCTTGAATGTTGAAAAGAATACATCATGGAGGAATCATAAAACAACTTAATGAAGGTGGTCTGATAATCATGCTGGGACAGTTATTGATATTGTTTTACATAACTAGAATCATAAGAGGAAAAGGAGTAAAGGGCATTAATGAGACCATGCAAATGACGATGCAGCAAAGCATTGAGGGTTTTGATAGAGTAAGGGAATAAAACCAGTATCTATCATGTCAGCTGGTACAGTTATTGACATTTGCTTGGTTTGCCATCTCAGTACTGGACTTTTTACTGGTAACATGCTGGTACAGTATTGTTATGCACCGTACGGGGTCGGTTTGGCATACCTAGACTTGGTTCACCACTGTATTGAGTTTGGGTTCAGTGCCGTTATGGTATGGTGTGGGTGGTATGGGGTGCCATGCACCGGTACAATGAACCTTGTGTCCAAATGTTAATATGGCATTCACTTGCCATAGATTTTTGGTGGATGGTGATCGCGCTGGTGGTCCAAGCCTCACCTTCATCTTAGTTAATGCATATACTTGGACTCCTTTGGATTTTAGTTCATTGAGTGGGCAAAATATCACCTTATTGAGTCTGTAGCCATAGACCTTTGCACTATATATAAGATATATCAAAATACAAAATTATATTCTGTAATCATTAAAAAAAGTGCAACATCTAACTGATAATTAGAAATTTTCATTTAAATAATTTAATAAAACCAAATGTCTTGTTATTAATCTTTTTAGTTCAGATATTTTAAATTTTTAATCAGGGTTAGTTCTATAATTCATATTGAATAACAAACACATACACTTGATTGCAGTAACTAATCAATTAAATTGTTGCCAAAATATCTGACTCGATATTATTGTTTTTCACTGTTATGTTTTGTTTTGTGCTTGGCTTTTTGAATCCTTATTTTCTGAAATTACTGAACAGCAATACTGCATGCTTTTCCAATTCATTTATCACAGCATCCGTTATAGCTTAATGGTAGCAATGTAGTTTTCTGCATGGTTCTGTTCTGTTTAGTATCATATAATTAGCATAGATATATTTTGTGTATATAGGAAAATCTAATTTGGAGTTTTGTAGGTTGGACAGGACCAAGGTTTGCCATACCGTGCCGAACCGGCCGGTACATCCCATCTCGTACCGGACCGGCAGGGAACCTGCACGATTCGGCCGGTAAAATCAGTACACCAGCGGTACCGAAGAATAAAGAATGGAAAGTGAGAAAGAGAGAGATAGGGGAGGGAAGGGAGGGAGGTGGGAGCCGCCGGAGGCCGGCGGTGGCTGGCTGCGGCCGTCGGAGGGCTTCCGAGCCCCGTATCGTCCGATAGAGCTTTCAAGAGAGCAAAAAAGAGAGAGAGAGCGCTCGGAGGGGGGGCGGAGAACCTACCGGACAGACGGTGCCTCCATTGTGAGGCTCTCGGTGGCCGACGAGCCGACGTCGACGGCCTGAGGGCGGTCGAGCGGGCGGAGCCGCGGAGCGGCTCTGTCCCTTTTTCTTTTTCGAAACAGACGACGTCGGTTTCGATTTTTTCTTTTTTTTTTATATTTTAAACTTATGAAGTCGGCAATTGGGTTGCCAACTTAAGAATTTAAAAAAAAAAAAAACAAAAATCGTGAAGTCGGCAAACGAGTTGCCGATTTAAGAATTAAAAAAAAAAACAAAAATCGTGAAGCTGGCAAATCGTTTGCCGACTTCACTTAAAATCATGTTTTTTAAAAAAATTGCGAAACAGGGGCGATGCCCCTGTTTCACGCCTGCGGTGCCACACGCGTGGATGGCACCCTCCGACGGCCAGTCGGAGGCCATCCGGCGGCCTCGCCGGCTCCTTCCCCTCCCTCTTTTTTTTTTTCTTCCTCTTTCTCTCTCTCTATTTCTCTCAATTTCTCTCTTTTTTCTTCCGATTCGGGTCGTCGGTATGGTATGAAACCATACCGAATTGTACCATCGGCCGGCCGAAACGGCCGGCGGTACCGGTTCGGCAAACCTTGGACAGGACCCAATAACAATATCAAAATGTACACCCATTTGGATGGGGTTGTTTTTCAAAATTTTTAAATTACGAGTGATGGCCAATTTCATGTTAAAGTTTCTGGCTATTTACGTAGTTTTAACTTTTAAGGATATACTACTCAATGCTTTCACTCTTATTTTTCATGGTTTGGAATTTTTGGATTACCAACATGATTGGAACTTTTTTTTTCTTTAGTGTTGTATACAAAAACTACAGGAGTAACATATTTCTTCTATCTGATACTTGAAATGGAGCTTTCCCAACCTAAATGGAGTCATTTTGATTAGATTCCAATAATAATTAAGCTCTGGGAATTATTTTGGTAGGGGATGGTGCTTGCAAATGGGCCGAACTCAAACAATTGAGTCCTAGTTGCAGGTGACTTTAAAGTTTAAATAAGTTATTTATATGTTTTAATCGGTGCCAACCTGTATTGTCACATTCAGGTGTGGTATCAGTGCATCAATTACACTGTTAAAAGATATCAATGTCTCAGTTCTTTGAAGAGAGCCTTCATGTGACATGTTTTATTAGTGATGATTGATGACCATGCCTCTTTATTTTATCATATCATAAGTTCTTGGGAATGCAGATATCCACTGCTTTATTATATCTATTTTCTCAAGGCTGGATATATATTTTCTTGCTTTCTTTTGTTTCACCCTTATATCTCTGTATTTTGCTGATGTTTCTGTTAGAATATTTTCCAATGCTAATCAAAATTTCTGCATTTTCTGCTGGAATGCTGTGTAGCTCTGAGGGGCATCGTTCTTCTTGAAATCCAATGGAAATTATGACCAATTACATGGACCAAGTTTTTCGTGCCCATCTCATAATACTGTGAAGAAAGCTTCCTTTTACATAGCCGTTGTTAGATGCACAAAATGTATACTTTAGTAGGTGATATCTAGAACTTTGTGGTCATGGTTTTAGACTTGAATACTTAGATACTCCTTGGTATTTATGTTGCCTCATGCCTGTTATCTCTCTTAAGTTATGTTTTGGGACTCTCTATGTAAGTCTATAATTTCATTGTTTCTCTCGTTAGAATTATTGATTGAACTTAAACTATATCTCAGGGAGCAATTTATCTTTGATTTGTTACAACTTGCAACAGATATTTGCTTTGAATTGATTTGGTTCTCTGTATTGGGATTCTGTTATGTATCATATATACCATTCTAGGATACTATAATTTTACTGTTGCCTTTTGAGTTGCTTTTCTTATTTACTTGCTTCTCTTTTCTAGAGGGACAAAAGTGAAGAAGCTCTGCGGTTGGCATACTTATCAGCAGAAAAACCACACTTCTCCCACTGCTTGGAGTGGCTCCTTTTTACAGTATTTGATGCGGAGATATCAAGGTATGCTAGGACAAAAATTTGTATCTAGAGTTTAACAAAACTGATTTCATATCACTTAATGGACATGTATTGGTTGTTGGTATATTGTAATTCCAATTTTCCCATTTAGACTGCTGATGAGTGGCATTCTTTGAAAGGAGTAACATCTCTTGTGGTGGTTGATCATGAAGAGGAACGATGTCATTCAGTCTTTTAAAATGAAGATCAAAATACTGCACAAAATTAAGGCAATTTAAAAATCCGGTCTTACAATTTGTTAATGAATTCATATTTGGTATATGTACCAACATGACTGGCAGAAGCAATGTCTTCTCTGCAATTGTTTTTCCTTGATACAAGTTATTATTTCAAATTATTCTTTTTCTTGAATTTCTGTTCTCGTGTGAACCATTTTAATGATTTTCTCTTTGGACCATTATCATTTGTGTTGGCATATGTTATTGATTAATTGTTTTCATGTGTCAGTTCATTAGGACTAGTGTATTTGGGCCTTGTTTTAGGGCATGTTTAGATGATGCAATTGGCCAGCCGCCTTCATCGTTTTCCTTCAACAGTCTGCAGAGAAGAAATGGAGGGCCGGGCTTCCACTTGAGCTATGACAATCCCTGTGTTTAAGGGATAATAGAGTCAACCTTAGAGATGAATAGACGATTCATGCTATTCCTAAGACAGAGATTAGTTATGATCGGTGCATTCTCCCATTCCTCTAACTTCACCAGTCAAAAATGCCACTATCTCTTCGCTCGGAGTTATTCCCTGTATTAAAGTCCTTAGTTGCAGAAAATTACCACCTAGGGTGACACACTCGCTTCAGAATCTCTCTAGAAACTCATACCTGCACCTGTCTCCTAAGCATTTCCTCATTCAAATTTTTCTAAGAGATCCACATTGGTGTATTTGCAGCCAAACTTGTGCCCTAATTCTGGAAACCAAGGATTAGACATTCCAGTAGCCAAACAAGCCCTTAATGTTAAATATAAACAATTGTGGTATGCCGACACGTCTGCTAATGGAGACTCTTGCTGATATATGCAAGGGTGATGCATGTACATATATTATGCATGTGTGGAACATCAACAAATCTCTTGCCTGTTTTTAGGTTAACATGATTAGCCCTCAATCAAAACAAATTCAAGTTAAGAAGAGCAACTCATTTGCTGTCCTGAACTGGGATCCAGTCCAGTTAACCTGTTCAAAAAAATCATGGAGTTCCATGGGCATAATGAGTGATGTAGATTCAACCTTTTGATGGTTGTATGTATGTTATGTGTGGATGTATGTATGCAAGACAAGGTCCACAATCTCGGGCCGGGTACCATATTAGTACCTTATCGATACGGTACGGACGGCTGGTATGGTATGGTGTACATTCTATACTGAAACAACTCTCTAACCATTTTTCTCACTTTTTACCTCAGTATACTTCGGTACACCTCGGTACGCTTTAGTAAAGTCTTGGTATGGGGCAATGCACCTCGATATGGGGCAGTATGGGGCCTGTACTAATCTAAACTTGAGTTTCATATGGGTTCCCTCCCAATGTGGTATGATACGGTACGCTCTGTATTGGATGGTGTGGGGTGGTATGGCAGACCATTTGCAAGCTCTCTCTGGCTATTGGAGCAGGATTTTCTATATATCATTCTTATTCATAGCCTGTATCATTATGGATTCTGGGATGTGTATATGTATGTAAGCTTTGTCTGGATGAATTCCATCTAACTATTTAAATTCTCCCATTTTTCTTATCAAACTTCTCAAGTTGTCCTAGATTTCATGTTACATGAGCTATTACACTTTTTCACTAGCACACTAAGTGCTTATTATTGTTAGAAATGCTCCTGCCATTCCCCCTTTCAGTATAGCAGAATTTTGGTCTTGAAATGCTGTATTATTAGAACAGCTTGTTGTTTGACCATATGTTAGTAATATCACATTACCTTTTCCCATGTTTTTATGCATGTTATAGCTAAAAAGTATACATCCTTAAAATGCATGCCCTTCCATATTTTCTCCCTGATGTTTTGTGATGGTGTTCACAGGCAAAGTGCAACCAAGAACCAGTTATCTGCTTCTACAAATTCTTCAGGCAATTCACTTTTGGAGAAGGCATGTGATCTGATCAGAAATTTTTCTGAATATGTGGATGTGGTTGTTAGTGTTGCGAGGAAAACTGATGGCCGGCATTGGGCAGATTTGTTTTCTGCTGCTGGACGATCGACTGAGTACGTTGCGGCATATTACCATGAAGACTTATGAATGATTTTCTTCAATCTTTTAGTGCTTGTAATTCTTTATTCTATTAATGCTGCATACCAGTTCATGAACTTCTTATGCTTTCGATACAGTTTTTTTTTTTTTTTTGTGTGTTTTTGACTTTTCTTAGTACAAAAAAGTATAACCTTACTCAACGGACATCTAGCATCGTGCTTACCATTAAATTGAGTAGTTTCTTTTGTAGTTATTAGTGATGTTATATGATAGAAATGCTTACTTCTCTTTTGTGTACAGTGTTTTCCTTTCAATTCCTCAGCATGCATTTCCATAGTAAGCATCCAGAAATCTTTTTTGGATGTTAGACTTTTAATACTTTTTCTTGTGCATATTCAAATTACTGATGCTGGATTTGTTAGCTTTTCTACCCATGCTTGTTTTGGAAACTAATGGATGGGGGCCATGATGTTGCCAATTCATGGCATGGTTTGTCGAACTGCCCCGAACCGGGCTGTTTGAGGTGTGCTGAACCATATTGGCGGCTAACCAATGTGATTTGGGCGTTCGATTCGGAACAACAGTGAAAACGTAGTGAGGGAGAAAGAAAGAGAGGAAAAGAGAGAGAATAGAAGGCAAGGAGAGAAAGAGGCTGGTGGTGGCCCGCTGAGGCCGTCAAGGCCTCTGGGGCTTCGGGCTCCTCTGTGAGATGCAAGAAAAGAGAGAGAGATAGAGAGAGAAGGGAAGGGAGAGAAGAGGAGTGAGAGAAGACGGTCGGGAGGCTGCTAGGTGGCCGTCGTGATTGCTGGACAGCTCAAAACCGTCCCACGGCCGCCGAGGCCTCGGACAAATCCTTTGTCACCTTCACTATTTATTGTGTTTTTTAAAAAACACAACGAAATAGGGGCTTCGCCTCTGTTTTGAAGCCGTGGTAGCCGCGGTGTGGTTTTGGGCTATCTGGCAGCCACGGCAACCACCCTGGCAGCCTCCCCGCTGCCTTCCCTTCACTTTTCTCTTTGCTTCTCTCTCTATCTCTCTCTTCTCATTTCCTCTTGTGGAGGATCGTGGAGCCTGGGAGGCTTTAACGGCCCTCTAATGGTCACCGCCAGCATCTCTTTCCTTCTCTCCCTCCCCTGTCTCTATTTCTCTCTTCTTTTTTTTCCGGTTCATCCCTCGTTTCCGTGTCATTATGGTCCGGTATGAGGGCATACCGACTTGTACTATCAATGGGCCGGCACAGGGTCCAGTTTCGAGTTGGTGAGTCTTGATTCATGGTGGTAAGAATGGTGAAAATAATACTATAAAGATTAAAATGTATGCTTAAATTACTATTATTATATGTTAGGAACTTAGGATTATATGAAAATTCGATAAAAACAAAATAGACAAGTATTTTTGAAAATAATGGTGATTGATGACTACTGTCGCTATTCATCCTCCATTGCTCCTTTATGGATAAGGTATTGTTCCATTGTCAAAATGAGGATATCGCAATCTCCACATGCCCTTTCTTATCCTGCACGGCTTACTCATTTACTTTTGCAACTCTAGCACATTTAGGTAGTCATTCTTGGTTGTGGGATCATGTCTTTTCTACTCTTAATACATTATTTTCTTTTGGTTCATCAGTTAACTTACTAGTTGGATTATCAAGTTTAGTTGTTGGTCAGGGAACTACTTGTTTCTATCCTTATATTTGTCTTCTCCATCACAACTTACTTAATTTATACATCTTCAAATAGTATGCACCATGTCTCATCACATGTTTGGTACGAAAGATAGATTGGAGGAACGATGGATAGGAGAGGAGAATGGATGAGGAAGGATGGAAAGAAGGACGAGAATGATTCCTTTGGTAGAGGAGGAATAAAAGGAAAGATAGATAATTTATATGATATTTTTACTAAATTATCTTTTGATAAAATATATTATTATTATCATTAATTTATAATACTTATTTAATAAAGAAGTAGGACAATATATAAACTTATAATCTTTGTAATTTATAATTATATAAAAAATATATAAATATTTAATTTTAATTTAATTTAATAAACTTAAAAAATATAAAAATTAATTATATGTGAATTAATTTATTTATATAAACTAATTATATAAATAACTAATTAATCTATAATTTAATTAAATAGTTTATTAATTTTATATGAATAGTTAACTAAAAATAGTGAATATTAATAATAGAAAATAGAAGAAGTGTTAGGGTATTTTCAAAAAATTAATAAGGGATAATTTTGTCAATGTAGAAATCCATCCCTCATATGCTCCTTTCATCCTTGCATCCTCTTAATTTGGGAAGATGCAAATTGGTGGTCCAGGTAAGATTTTTTTCATCCTTTTTTGAACCAAATAGTGGATGGGGTCATCTATCCTTCCTCTCATGATCCCAACCAAATACAGGGTTAATCTTGCTTTACCATACCCCCATAATCTTATTAGTGTGTTTTGTTTAGGTTTCATGTTTGGAACAAATTTGTACATTCCCTATCATCCTATAGTGATTAGTTATCTTGCTGTATGACTATAAATAAGGTTTTGAATTGAAGAAATCTTATTTTACCAATATTTTTCCAAAATTCCATCAAAATGCCATGTTGTCTTAAAGCCTTAACTTATGTATGGTCAAATTGTTCAATTTCTAGCTTACCACACACATTCTTAATGATTTTGTGGCATCATATGCAATCTCTGTGATACTAGTTTAATACTTAGTGGAAGCCAAATGATGCAATATTTTTTTTTGTACTCTATACAGAAATGCAAACTTTTGGGTCTTTAACTCATTATCAATCATCGCTTTTCAATAGTTTATGTGAAATAAAGTTTAACTGAAAATGTGGATCATTTATATTGCATGTGAATCAAATTGTAGAGATAAAGCATAATTTGAGATTTTAATAATTACAGTTACAATTTCTTGGGTCCTTAGTTTGTTTCTAAAAGCCTGTGCTGCCCCTCATTTAGGCAGAAGATTTATTGCTGCAAGTAATTAAGAATAATGGATTTCAAAATCATGTTATGCCTTCTTGACTGTGAGCAACATTTATCTCTCTGTTTCAGGTTGTTTGAAGAATGTTTCCAACGAAGATGGTACAGGACGGCTGCTTGCTATATATTGGTATGATGATTAATCTCTCCTATATCTTTTGGTTGCTTTGATGTATCATTTATTCTAATTGTGGTCCTCTGGGTTGCTTGCTCAAAGGTAGGGAACTACCGATGGTTTTGTCTGAGTTCATGGACTGTCTGTTTACCCATTGTTCTCAACATTCCTTTCTTATCCTCTAAATAGGACTGGAGCACAATTATCAATTAAGCAACCTTTCTGCAGTCTCTTGCAAACTATTTTGAAGATTTTCTCCTTTAGATATGTTCCCAATTCTGCTACCTTGTGCTCATCGCACAAAATAAACTATTGTGAAATCACACAAATACAGGTTATTGCGAAGCTAGAAGGCCCTGCTGTGAGTCAGTACTGTGCCCTTCGCTTGTTACAAGTGAGCAAACTTTACTGTTAGTGGTAGTTTTCAGATTTAATTTCTTGCTGGATTTTTGTGTATTATAATTTAGATTATCTTGTTGGAACATGTGAATGACATGCGTGCTCTTGCAGGCAACACTTGATGAATCTTTGTATGAGCTTGCTGGGGAGCTGGTATGATTTCCATGTGATATAGTATCTCCATGTTAACAGAGTTGATATATTCTAAGTTTTGGGCAGGATGTTTACTCAATTTGATGATCAGGTGCGGTTCCTGCTGAGATCTGGGAGAGAGTATGAAAATGCCTCTTCAGAGTCCGACAAGCTGTCTCCAAGATTTTTGAGCTATTTCCTTTTCCGCTCTCCATACAGGAGGCAATCATCTGACACTAAAAGGTGCAACCATCTAAAGTGTAGATCTTTTCTAGCACTATTTCTGGAAATAGTTCCAAAAGGACTCACCTTTAATTTATGTATTGGAACAGCACATCACTCAAAGAGCTTAGTCCACATGTTGCTTCTGTTAAGAACATTTTAGAGAGCCATGCTAGCTATTTGATGTCTGGAAAAGAACTTTCCAAACTTGTAGCATTTGTAAAGGGAACACAATTTGACCTTGTGGTGAGATTCTTGTAAATTTTCTCTTCAACTTGCATACTTATGCATTTGAAATCTTGATATCCACTATATTTTACTTATAACAGGATTATCTTCAGCGAGAAAGACTGGGAAGTGCTCGCCTGGACAATTTTGCTTCTGGGCTGGAACTGATTGGTCAAAAGGTCTCATCTTCATACTGTAATTCATTTTACTTTACCATATGACCAAGCAAATAAAACTAAGCCCTCTTGATTATCATGTAACTCAGACAACAATCAATCAATATTTCCAACAATCACTTCTAAAGAGAAAAAAAAAAGCGCTGTTGTGTATGGCTTCCATGGGCTTTGTATTACATAAATTAATACATATGGGATGTGGTTTTGATGTGTTCAATTGTGGGATACTAGAGCTAATTGACGATGCACAATTTGAACATTACAAGAAATTGAAAAGCTAGACTTAATGTTTTAAAGTTCAATTTGTTCTCAAATGTCCTCTTCCTTTCAACATCACTCACATACAACATACGATGTACATGCAGAGTAATGATGAATGAAACAAATTTTGGTTGGGAGATGTGGTGCAATAGTTTTTCTTAGAGGACCTTTGACCACCATTGTGACATTATCGAACAGTCCCAATGTCTCAGTGGTGGTCAAGTTTATCAGGGTATTCACTCAGTTTACTGACAGACACACATCAGAGTGTAGCTCTATCATAATGGGATATAGTTTCCAACCATGGCTAGTAGTCAACATACTTCAAGTTGGACTTTTATTTGGCAATGAAATAAATAACCCTAAATTTTTTTTGACTTGAGTATTTTTGATCCCTATCAAATTTCTCTCTATCCACTTCCAACAAAGTGGGTTTAAATTTTGATTAAGTTGAAATTTGAAACAGGTTTTTGAGCTAGGCCCTACAAGGTGAAAATTCCAGGTTGCTTTTGGATTCAAGTTCTAAATTATGTTTCACCATTCATAATATTTAATGTGACAGGGGCTAAGGCCCTGTTTAGTTTTTTAATGACTGGGAGTAAAACTTAAAAAAAAAAAAAATCACTTGTCGAGCTTTATTCTGCTAAACAACTTTTACAGATTAGAATAAAGTAGGTTAAAAGAAGGTTAAAGTGGTTTATCTGAAATAGCTTTTTGGTGAAAGGCACCTTTTTGCTCACATATTCCATAAGCTAGATGCAACTATTAAACCAGAAGGTTGCACGATTTTTTTCAGACCCATCCCTCCATTTTTTTTCTTGAATTTATTCCCCTAATTCAAATAACCTGGATAAAAATTGTGCCTGAACCAAGGAGGGCCAACATGTTGGCTTGGAAAGACACATTGGGACGCAAAGCAAAACAGTTACTTATTTAAGAATGTATGTCTATTTAGAACTTTGACAAACCACTATGGGATTTTTCTTGGATTTTTTTTTGTTATTCTGCTGATCTGTATTTTAATTTTATCTTGGTTTATAGCTCCAAATGGATACCCTGCAGAGCCGATTAGATGCAGAATTCCTTCTGGCACATATGTGCTCTGTCAAATTTAAGGAATGGATTGTAGTTCTGGCTACTCTATTGAGGCGTGCAGAGGTATTGCTGGAATTTTTTTTGCATGATTAACTCTAGTTATGCTATGTACTATGATGGCATTTTTCAATAACTACTGCTTTTCTGTTTTCACTTCTACATTTGATCATTTAGTTCATGTGTATGAAAATTTTTCTATCATTCGTAAGAGTATAATAAAGGTTCTCCTAATGCCGAATGGTACTCTTGACTAAAACCTTCTTCTAACTGTTACACATCAAGGTAATTGATGCTCTTCTTAAATTCTAGACATGTACAGATGTAAATTATGGTGCTTAAAATCATCATGTCTCCTAATTTGTCATAGAGTTTGATGCAGTTGACTCCTTTGAGAAGGAGGATTAACCTTTAACCATTGATTGAAGAACATGCTAAGTTTCAAAAGAAAATTGATTCTACTGAATTACATGGCTAAAACTTGAGCTTCATGTGCTGGGGATGGGCTAATGCACCATGGAAGTGTGGAAGTTATTGATTGCCCTGTGTTTTCTCTTACACACAACAAGACCTCCCTAGCTATTAAGTAATGCATTATTCAACACTTTTGTCAGATTGGAACTACTAGTTTTTAGGACATTTATTTTATCTTAAAGTTTATCATAATATATATGTTAACATTATATAAACCTAAAAGTTGAACATTTTAACAATTAGTGCTAGATGTCCCTGTGTATCCTTAAAAGGAAGCTTTGAAGTGATAAGATTCAAGTATGGGCATGCATTCATATCATTGGAAATTGTTGTTACTAAGGGTGTGTTTGGATGTCCATAAAATCATAATATTTGGAGACATTACATGTTTTTTGAAAATTGAAGTTATGATTTCATAGTCCTGAGTATTTGCTTGTGTGATGAAATTTCCTAATATCATGAAATTGGATAGTTTTTACTTTTCTCACTTTTTTCCTTTCTTCTTTCCCCTTCCAATTTGGAACCCTTTCCTAACAATCAAACACCTCTTAAGCAATCTTAACTCTCTCTCTCAAAAAAAAGGAAAAGAATAAAGATTTTTGAATTAAAACCTTCAAATACAACCTAAGATTTATGGGGCTATCACATGTCTCAAAGCTTTATGTGGATCTTTTGCTAAAATACTCTACTTAATTTCCTAAATGAAGCATAATAAACATTTGCCTCTTTCGTTCCATGCTTGCATGACAAGAAGCATAGAAGTTCACATTTCATGTCAAGATACAAGCCACTTGTCATTTGTACATGTATAATCATTCCAAGAGACTAATAAAATTTAATCATATTTTGGTAAATAATATTAGAATTTAAAGCATGAGAGAGAGAGAGAGTATTGTTGGGAATGCCTCGTTTTGAGTGTGCATCTGGTTGCAGGGATTTATCGAGGTGCATTTATGACTTGAGTTAATCTAGGGTCAAGTTATAGTCTTAAAACTTGTATCATTGTAAAGGAACTAACCTAGCTTACCAGCAAGTTGAGATTCATGTGCGAGGCTGGATCCAGTTTCACAGTCTGACTCTACTAGCATACTTGCACACAGGTAGGGCAGTCTCATGTGACAGCTTATAAATGATAATGGAATCAGTATCTGAAAAGAGAAAAGGTCTTCGGTTTTTACACCAATTTAATATTATTATGGTTGAACCACCAGGGTTAAAGTGAAGCTCAATGAGATATGGATATGGTTTGAGTTTTTTTTTTCTTTTTTCTTTTCTCTTTCTTTTTTTTTGGTGGGGGCGCGGGGGGGGGGGGGGGGGGTGGTGGGGTGTTGGGGCAGAATGTTGGTGCTAAGGTTTTATCAAGGCAACGATAGAGATGGTTGAATTTAGGGATGTTAGAGAATTTCGGATCATTTGTAAGGCATGGGAAGAAAAGGATGGTATAGTGAGCAATTGGTAGAGATGAGGGTTCTGTTTGATTAGATCTAGGGTATGTCTCTGTGTTTATTGAATTCAGGCTTATATCATGATCCTTGGAATATTCAACCTGATATAACTTTATCAACAAGTTATAGTTTTATCCCAAAGAATCAGGTCTTACCCCAATGGACCCACTACCTTCACCTTAACCTAGTGGGATTTGTGTGACCAAACCCTGCCCAAACTAGATTAGGTCAGGTTAGTTGGTCAGATCAGAAATTAGCCTTACAGACACATCATTGATGTACCAAAGATGTATCACAATGGATGCGCTTTGCAAAAATAGGACCTACAAACATATTGCAAGAGCATATTTATTGAAGTATAAGAAAGGAGTAATTTAGGGCCTTTTGGGATCACTAGAGATAGAAAAAATGTGTTGGTGAAAACTGCAGCTCCTGTTTATTTATATTAGGGTCATTATTAAGTTCAAATGTAACTATAATCCAGCCTCCCACATTCGTTTTTTATGAAGTAGCAGAATGGAATTTTTATTGTAGTGCCTTATTATATTTGTTTCTTTGCACACTATAAAAACAAAATTTGGATCAAGTTTAGTTAAGTAATTTGAGCTACATTATTAGGCTGGGTTGGGATGGTGAATTTGGTCAAGTTTGGTATGGTACAAATGGACTGGCACTGCTCTTTTTAGAACTTCAGATAAAGTTGGGTCCATGTGGGTTGGGTTCGAAGAAACTGCACTTGGTACAGTTTGAATGTTTCATGTAGGTCAGTTGCACGCCATGTTTTCAGCCTTTCCCGCTTCCCCAAATTTGTCTTTACCTTTTTTTTCCTCAGGTTAAAGACAGAATAATGAAGTTGAGATCCAGGTTTTGCCGTTCACTTTTTCTATAAAATGATAAGTGCCTAATTATTGGTGAAACCCCTGCCCCCATCCTCCCCCAAACCACCCAACCCCCTGCCCACAAAAAAAGAAAAAGAAAAGAAAAGAAAAGAGAGAGAGAGAGAGAATGGACTCTTAAGTGCAAATGAAGAGAGGAAAAAGAAATTAGAAGGAAATAGGAAGAGTTCCCATGAAAAGTGAGAAGAAATATAGTCAGCTTCTTTTATGAAGATCTGGTTCATAATTTTTAGCTTTGGATGTGGAGTTTGAAAAATTAGATAAGAGAAAAACTAGTATGTAACAACTACAGAAAGGAGTTGAATTAGAAGAGGGGATATTGGTAATTTTATTTTATCTGTATTAAGTCATAGAAGTTGAATGAATGGAAGAAATAGGCTTTTTTTTTTTTGGTGGGTGTTGTGCGTGGGGGGGGGGGGGGGGGAGGTGTGGTGGGGAGGGGAGTCTTACAAACCCTGCCAATTGCAACTACACACTTTAATTTAAGCACAACTCAAGAATTTGTATTTCCTTCACCCTTATGGTTGGGGTACCAAGCAGTGACAACAAGTAGGTGAACACTGATAAGTTCTTTTTGAATGGTGTGGATGGATGTGGTGTTAGTGCCAAATCCAATTCAGCACAGGCACAGCTGGTGTAAAATTTGTCAAGCTTGTTATCGGGACAGCCATCAGGTTGCCAATTGCTTGTCAACATCGTATTTACCCTAGACCAGAGAGCGTTTGGGTGGGGGCCACTTTCCACTGGGCTTTTGTATTTCTTGGATCAGGCTGACGCTGAGACTGTCGTTTGAGTGGGTTTAATGCTTAAGGGCTCTTTCCTTCCCCAGTTTCCTTACCCACAAAAGGAAAAGAATTTGCCAGCCTTGTAAAATTAAAACTCAGACATAAGGTTTGACTTAAGCTAGATCCAACATGTTAAAATTGATCCTCCTTGGTTGGGTCAGGTTTGATTGAACCAGCATTAATCAACAAGGTCAATTAGTTGAGCATGACCATAAGTTTGGCGTCTTTTGGCTGACAGGAAATTATGACAGTACTCTCAATAATTGCTTTCATCAGATTGTAATTACTGATTAATTATGGAAGCATTTGAATTAAGTATCTAGATCAATTGAGTACAAATTACACATTGATGCTAGGCTTTGCAGAACAAGGCAAATGCATTTCAAGATAAGAGCTAGAAGGTTAATGGATGTCCTATTTAGATGGTTAACAGATATGAGTGAGAAAAAGTGTTGTGGGAAGAATATGGCCAAAAGGTAGATTAAGGTCACACTAAAAAGGAAAGCAAACCTACTATAGTTTAGAGTTCATTGCAATACATTTTAGTTTCAGCAGACAGTTAAAATTTGGGGCCTTTACACGGAAGAACTAACATATGAACTACTCTTGCATAAATTGAAAGCCTTCCAATGATATGAAGATCTTTCAAGGAAATGATATGGAACATTTTTTTAACTGAACCACACAACTTGGTTAGTTCCTCTAGACTATAAAACAGTTTGTGAATTTAGGTTGAAAAGGTTTAAAATTTTTTCTGCTCTTTTATGTGTTGACTGGTTTTCTTTACCTATGTATGATAATTTTGCAGTTGATTTAGTTTCATATAGGGTATATGCTGCTCTGGTCCGAAATTTTGGCTGAAAACTTGTGCTCAATGTTGACCTTAAACCTTGAGATGCATTAACTTTTTTCTTTCTGGAGGTTCCACTAAAGGGTTGGTTTTCATGAGATCTTTAAGTTACTCTGATCCTTAAAAATGTATTAAATTACATGTTAAATATCTTGATTTTGATGTAAAAGATAATGCCTGCATATGGATGACCTACATATTAAGTTGCACTTCTTGTCAAGTATCACTTTTACTCATTGTCCAGAAAGATTTTTTTTTCTTTTAAAGGAGATTCACCAGTTTTAGTCCATAACCTCTAAACGATTAATGAAACATCTAACATAGTTCCCGAAAATGCTGCATATCTTCTCAAGTTGTGTCTTGATGCCTGGTATAGACTGAAATGACAAAGTGGCATGCACAAATTGCTCAAATTATCTGCTTATGGCTTCACGTTGAACTCATGGCATAAAAAACAAATATATTACACTGTAGTTAGTGTACTGTCTTTTTTGCACATTGTCATTAATTCTTAATTTATTCAGGTATTGATTGATTTGTTTCGACATGATTTGAGGTTATGGAAAGCATACAGTACAACTCTTCAGGTTTAGACTCTCTCCTTGAAGCTCAATAGTCACATAATATTATAATAATTAACCTTCTTGACACGTTTATTTTTTGAACTTTCCAGTCCCATCCTGCATTCAGGGAATACCTTGATCTGCTTAATGTCTTGGAAGTAGAACTTTCTTCTGTTTCAGATCTGGACATCAGGAAAGGGCCCTCCCCATCCTCCGATCACTCTTGAGGCTTTGTTAATTCATTTGCCTGCATAGCGTATCTTGCCTGTAATCTTTCTGCCTAGGAATTAATATTAGGACTTTCTGAAGATTCTGAGATGTTTGATGTTGTATCAATCAATTTCAAAAGAACAAATTTGTTAAAAATGTAACAGTGACACTCAGGAATATATATATATATATATATATATATATATATATATATATATATATATATATATATATATATATATATATATATATATATATATATATATATAATTTTTGTTGACCTTGTTTGCCATACAATTACATTGTTGGAAGATGTATCTTGATTTGAGAGCCAATCATCTACCTGCTTGGTCTCTACAAACTTGACATACTTTAGAATAGTCAGTTTATCTTTGATGTATCTTTTCTCTTTGTTGTATTATGGTTTAAATGCCGCTAATCTTATAATTGCTTTTTTAATAATTTACAATTGCCAGATTCTACCATGGACTTCGCTCATTTGGCTAGAGATATTGTTACAGCACCAGTGAAAAGCAACATTAGGGCCTCTCTGTTTTATCATGTCAAATTTGTATATCCTTGTCAGAAAAATTTTGGAAGCCCTCTATTAAAATGCGGGAGTAGCATATGAGGCTCATGGCTTGGTATTGCTCATATTTGTTTGTAATTAAATATCTAGAGCTTTTTTTTAGCCAAAAAAAAAGTTTAGTTTATATCTTGAATCTTCTTCAAACTTGACCCATCCTGCGTTCTTTAGCCGCACCGTCTTGTCTTAAGGATGGCTTATAGATTATATTAGATGGAGCATCGTAGTTGTTTGTACTTATTTGGAATATTTATATAATTCAGGAAAGGAGAGCTCTGGTCTCTTCCAACACGAGAGCATGACGCGTGTCAATATTTGAGCCTGCCGTGTGTGTGCCATCTGTCGAGCCTTTGGCTCCCTCCATGTCTTTCTTTTCTTTTTTGTTCGTCGGTGTGCACTGAAACTTTCTCGAGCCCTCCAGGCGAGGTCGGTGATGGTGATGACCCTCCTTGCTCTCTCCTCTTCCCCACTCCTCTACCCTCCCTCTCTTTCATGCCTCCACCACTATCGCCATCATGTCCGGATCTATCGTTATTATCTTTGGCTCCGTCCCCTCTGATCTCTCTCAAGTGTTTCCTTTCTCACAGAATTTTTTAAATTTTTGTCGGAGATAAGGTTAGGACTCCTATCTCTTCTTTATTTTTTTTTCTCTAGATCTTCTCCCATCTTTAGTATGCCATTGTCGGTCGGATTCTATTGAGAATCGGGATTCTATTGAGAATCACTGGAAAATTGGTTTGAAAATACACCCCTGTTTCAGGCTGTTTTTTCATCCTTCCGTTTTGGATTTTTTCGACATCGATGGTCACTGCCGACCACCGATCTGGGTTTTCTGGATTGCAGTGCAGTAGCTCTAGCTTCTGTTGGCCATCGATCATCAACAGTGGCCTCCGGTGGGGCGTGGAACGGGAGAAGATAACTCCCCTATTCATGTTTCGGGAGAAAGAAGATAGGACGCGGCCCTCTCTTTCGTAATAAAAAAAAAAAAGAGAAAAAGAAAGAAAAAAAAAATAGAAGAAGAAAAGAGAGATGCTCTCTCTTCTTTCTCTTCTACTAGACATCCACTTTCTCCATCGACCATTGTCCCTGTCACTTCTCTTGCCCTCTCCATCAGTCCGCGGTTCCGTTCCACCGCCGTCGAAAGAGGGCACGATGTGAAGAAGCTGGCGGCCGCTTTCTTTTTTTTTTGTGTTTTTTGTTTGATGGGAGGAAGACGAAGACCGAGCACAGTGGAGAGAAATTGGCGCTGGTCGTCGCAGGCAGCGCTGTGCCGGATGATCGCACGTGGGAAAAGAGGGAAGGAGTATGGCGGGGAAGAATTGTCGGCCCTCTTTTTTTCTTTTGCCTTTTTTTTTGTTTGGATCTCTCGATCCGGACGGGATCATCGGCCTCCACCGCCACCAGATCCCGATTGCCGTCGGACTTTGATCCACCGGAGATGGGTTCGATCGATGAGGTCGCGACTAGGGCCTCACGCGGTGGGGGCGGCGGGTGGGTTGGGGGCTGGGGTGGGGTGGCGGGAGGAAGGGAAGGGGGAAGGGAACGAAAGAAAAAAAATATTTGGGGAGGAAAGAAAAAAATAATTATTTTAATAATAATAATAATTTAAAATATTTTTTTAAAAATAATAATAAAGTAGTATTTTAAAAAATTAAAAAAATAATATTTTAAAAAATAAAAGTAGGGGAGGCATAAGAGATGAAAACAAAATTTTTTCAAAAAATATTAAAAAATATTATTATTTTATGCTTAATAATAATTTAAAATATTATTTTTAAATAATAATATAATAATATTTTAAAAAATAAACGTGGGGAAGGGATAAGAGCCGAGATGAAGGGGCTCGGTGCCATCACCACACGAGCACTACAGGAGTGGGGTTGGCATGCATGAAGCCGTTGCGGTGGTGGTGGGGCTCGAGATAGTTTTTCCCTCTGTTTCGTGAAGAAGAGAGGAAAAAGAGAAAGAAAGAAAAAAAGAAAGAGAAAAAAATTTGATTATGATTTTGTTTCAAAACTTTGATTTCATTCATGGTGATTCATTTGTAGTGTGTTGCTTCAGCTGTCTCTCTCAACTTCTCTCACTGTTTGATCTGATGCTCAAGGAGTCTTTTAGTTTTGCTCTTAGAATCGTGGAAGTTAGTTTTTTTTCTCTCCTTTTGGGTTTGGTCAAAGGATCTAATTTTTTCTTTTTAAAGGTTTGGATCTGATCACAATGTGTCCTGCATAGGAAAGCTGAGATTTTTACTTTTGATGCTTTCAAAATTTATTCTAGAGACCGGTTTATGTTTGGTTAACATCTGATTTCAATTATGAGGATACATATGTGAAGAGTTTAAGAAACAGATTGACATGTTTTTGATGAATCATGTATTTTTGATGTTGTTTTTGGTGGATTTTGATTAGAGCTCTAGCTTTTGTTTTGCCTGTGATAAGAGATTTATTTAGGACCCATCATATTATGTTCTCCATATCATTTTCATGAAAATTATTGTAGATCTGTTGCACATATTGTTGTCGTCTGGATTTTGTTGTTGGTTTTGTTTTTAGCATGTTTATTTTTGCTTATGATAATTTGTCTTTTGGATTTTTTTTTCTTTAAGAAAATCTATTATATGATGTTTTTTCATTTGTGAGTGGTCATAGGCACAATAAATAAAAAAATAAGTAAAATTTGTTTCTATGGTCTACCATTTTATATCAGACATTTCAGATTTTGGACCTCACGTGGTGGGGATAGAGTGTGGGGGGAGGCGGCAAGGAGGAAGGGAAGGAAAAGGAGAAAAGAGAAAGAAAGAAAAAAAAAATTGGAGAGGGATAAGAGATGAAAACAATATTTTTTATTATTTTATTAATAATAATAATTTAAAATATAATTTTTAAATAATAATAAGGTAGTATTTTAAAAAATAAAAAAAATAATATTTTAAAAAATAAAAGTAGGCGAGGGATAAGAGATGAAAACAAGATTTTTAAAAATATTTAAAAAATATGATTATTTTATTATTAATAATAATTTAAAATATTATTTTTAAGTAATAATAAAGTAGTATTTTAAAAAATTAGAAAAAAATAATTTTTTAAAAATAAAGTGGGGGAGGGATAAGAGATGAAAATAATATTTTTAAAAAATATTATAAAAATAATAATAATATTTTTTTTAAAAAAATACTAATTTATTATTATTTAAAAATAATAAATATTATTTTTTACTTTTAAAAATAATAACATACTAATTTATTTTTTTTAAAAATAATATTTTTATTATTTTTTTAAAAATAATATTTTTATTATTTTTTTAAAAATAATATGGTTCGAGATCTGAAACAATCCACTCGATCAGTTCAAACAATGTTATCTTATTTTATATTGATTGTTATTATAATTATCTTTATATATTTTATAGTATAATGAATAATTTTATTATCTTATTGTTGGTATTTTTGTTAGGATATTTTGTAAATTTAACTTATAGTATCATCTTATTTTATATTAATTATTTTGATAATTATCTTTTTATATTTTGTAGCTGCACTTATTTTGTTATTTATTTTATGTTGTTGGTATTTAATTATAAGTCTCTTAGTAAGCAAGATTTAAGATATATTTAATACAGACTTATAAGAATAATATTAGTCTTAATTTTTGTTTGAGATTTTTTTATTTTCATGGATATGATGGATGGCCGCTAAATTCTAGCAGCAACCTCTGTTTAAGTTTATAGGCACCGGAAGGCTGCTGCACTATAGCGGCAACCGTGCTTCAAAATTTTCTGTGGGGATAGTAAGACTACTATATCGTGCCAGCAACTGTGTCTGGATCCTCTAACTGTCCTTCCCCTCAAAATAATATTATAAAACAAGGAGCGGAAGGCTGTTGTTATTAAAATAGTGACCCTTCTATATAGCTGATGAGAAATCGAATTAGATTTCTCATACGATGCTAAAAACTACATAATATTGATGGAGAACAAAAAAATTATTTGATCCTACTTTGGCTACAAACTCTCTCGCTCAAACCAAGATATGGTTAGTGGTATTATTTCTTGCTGATTGTTCTTTTCCTTCTAATTATTGTTGTTTGGTTGTTTCACCAGTTTGCTCGAAAAGAAGCTTAGAGAATTGAGCCATGAAAGATGAGTTGCATATCTTTTTCTTTTTTATTAGTTTGTTTGATCATTCATTATATTTTGTATTTCCTCATTCGCTTAATGAAATGATGTCGATGCAAATCTGACAACTTCTAGATTTTAGGAGAGTTCAATATAGCATAATGAAGTTGATATTGAATATGTAAATTTAAAGTTTGATATAACATAATGAAATTATCGACTGCACTTAGCAGGTAAGACGGTGAATCTCATTGCTATTTTTTTATTATTAATTTTTTTATTATATTTCAAAAGTATGTTATTATTTTATGGATTTTAATTCATGGAAAAAATAAATTTTAAATCTATGCAAGAATATCTTGCATTTTATTTTTTTCATCTTCTTTATTTTTGTTGATTTTTTATATTTTTAAAATTATTTTTTTACTTTTTTCATTTGTAGAAGTCTCAATCAGGTGAGAGGTTTGAAGTCGCTGAATAGAAAAGTTTAGATCCATATCAATCGGATAGAACATTTTGAGCAGATAAGGTAGCTTTTTCTTCTTCTCTCAATAAAATTTATTGAAATCTATTATTTCTTAAAGATTATTTTTTTCTATTATTTAGTAATTAAAAAAATTATTATTGTCTTGATGTTAATTCAATTTTCAGATTGAACAGCTTGAAGGTAATTAAATGATGATAGAAAAATTTATTAGTATAAATATAATTTTAAAATTATAAGTTTTTCTATAATCTGAATGGATTTTTCAATAATAAAAATAATATTTATGGTATAAATATATTTTTTTGTTAGAAAAAAGTGAGTTATAAGTTTTTTTTTAAAGGATTTTGTAGTTTTGCATCCATCTATTGAGTATATATCTTTAAGAAGGTATTTGTTATATTTTACTCTATATTAATTTATTGATAATTTAAAAAATTATAATTTTTTTAATTTTTATTTTATTAAAATTTATTTTATTATATTATTTATTATTAGAGTAAGTAAATCGAGTATTTTTTTCATATTTTTAGGTAAATAATAATATATTATTTTTTTAAATACTAATTCATTATTATTTAAAAATAATAACATATTATTTTTTAATTTTAAAAATAATAATATACTAATTTATTTTTAAAAAAATAATATTATATTATTTTTCGAGATCTGAATTAATCCATCGAATTGGATTAGATCAAACAGTGTTGTCTTATTTTATGTTGATTGTTATTGTAATTATCTTTTTATATTTTATAGTATAATGAATAATTTTATTATCTTATTATTGGTATTTTATTAGGATATTTTCTAAATTTAACTTATAGTATCATCTTATTTTACATTGACTGATATTGTAATTATTTTTTATATTTTATAGCTGTACTTATTTTATTATTTATTTCATGTTGTTGGTATTTAATTATAAATCTTTGGGTATGTAAAATTTAAGACATATTTAATACAGATTGATAAGAATAATATTAGTATTAATTTTTATTTGAGATTTTTTTATTTTTATAGACATGATGGATGGCTGCTAAATTCTATTAAATCAAACAGTGTTGTCTTATTTATTTTATTAAAATTTATTATATTATATCATTTATTATTAGAATAAATTAATTGAGTGATTTTTTTCTATATTCTTATGTGATTTTATTAATTTAGTTATATTTGCTCATATCACTTAACAGTAGAGTATTTGATCATTCAGATAATTTTTTTTACTATTATATTTAGCTTTTTAACTCTATTTAAATAGATTTTAGATCAAAATAAATTATTATTCTAAAAAAACATGATGTATATGATGTTAGGCAGGTTTTTAAAAATATATATCAAATTTTAAAATTTTTTAAGATATTTTTAGTTCATAACTTTATAAATATTTTAAAATATATTTAGGATTTAATTGTAATTTCATAAATGGATATTGTTGAAATTTTATCATGAAGAAATTTGAAAAAAATTATAAAGAAATTAGAATTGCTTATACAAAATCGAGGTTCAATACAACATAATGAAGTTATTGATCACACAGATCAGATAAGATTGTGAATCTCATTGTCTTTTTTAGTTATTAATTTTTTATTATATTTTAAGAATATGTTACTCTTATTATAGCATTTCGTTTGTACTAAAATAAATTTTAAATCAATATGAGAAAAGATCTTGCCTTTTCATTTTTTTTCATTTTTTTTTATTTTTATTGATTTTTTACATATTTTTTTTCTATTTTTTCTTTACTTTGTCTATTAACTTTTTTCTGTTCGCAGGAGTTTCAACTTATTGGAAGGCTTGGAGTAGCTAAATAGAAAAGTTTAGATCCATCTCAATCAGATGGAAAGTTTCAAACGATCGAAGTAATTCTGTCACTATTATTTTATCATTTTACTGACAGTAGTTTAAAAAATTTATTACTATCTTAATGATAATTTTAATAAAATTTTAAAATAAAAAATAAAATTCTAAATAAGAATGATATTTGATGTCTTGTACATGATGTAGGTAGCTGTTTGTTGTACCATTGTTAAGTACTAATTACTTTACATTGAATGATTCTATATTTTTAGAGTGTGCAAATAGGATCAATATAGACTTTTAAAAAATAAAAATATTTAATATTTAAATATAAAGTATGAAATATTTAATATTTAAATTATTAATTATTTTTTTAATTATTTTGATTCATATTTTATTATGGAATTTGATTTACTAATACTTTAATAAAATTTATTGATATTTATATTTTTAATTTAAATAAAAAAAATATATTAGATGAAGATCAACAAGAGCTTCTGTTACTAAAAATATTATATATTATATTATATAAAAAAATTATATATTAATAAAATATTTTAAATTTTTATTTAGATGCAAGATAAATTATGCCGCGTAGCGCGGGTTACACGCCAGTTATTCATGAAAAGGTTCTTGTCATTATCATGTCTTGACATTTCTATATAAATCCAAGGTTTTGGTAATTTGTTATGGGACAAGCAAGGCAAAGTGAAAATAAAACGGGAATCCTCTCGTCCACATTATACGTGAACAAGTTAAATTTAAAAGAAACCTTTCACATCATAAGTCAATGACTAATGTCATGAGAATCCATACATGATTTGGATATTAAACATGGCAGACGGCTAGATAGAACGTAATGCTGTTTCTCCCTTCATCATATCCGGCCCGAGGATCTCTTCGGTCTCTCCATTGTTGCCTAACGATGCTGACCTACATTGGAGAATGGGGGCCACCCATGTTCGCCCGGTAGGTGGATGCCGGAAAGAATGGTACGTCCCACCAACGATTGTGCAATAAAATATCACACGTTACGGCTCGTTGATTAAGACAAAAAAAAAAAGCATGAGCTACCAGAATTGGAAATTAATCTACATTGGAGGTGATGAAAATTTTTGCACAAAAGCTTAAAATTGCTGTAACCATTCACCAGGCACTTCGATCATGTTTTTGTTCCGTGCCTCCATGAGCATTGCATCAAGACAATCTTAAGATGTATTTGATTCACTGTTCAAATGATAATTAAAATGAATTGAAATGAGAATCCCAATAACCATATTCTCTTATTCTTGATTGAAATCAAAATGGGACTTAAATGTTGGGGAGGCGTTGGAATTGAGTTTTGTTGCGGCAAATCCCCTCGCCGCTTGATCGCTGGGAACGAGCGCCTGCAAAAGAAAGTCCGCGCTGACCGGAGGTGGCTCCGACGGGGATCCTCCGACGGTCAAGTCAGAGAGGAGACTAGGCAACAGTGAAAAGAAAACAAGGAGCTCAACGAGAGAGAGCTAAAGAAGAGGGGTTCAGGGATTTCGAATGGACCTCTAGCACTGTTGCCTTCCCCGATATATATAGTGGAGCATGGTATGGCGCTGTCATTAATGGCGCGAATAATTGAAGAATTGTCAAGTCACTGAGGACTGTCAGAATCGCCGTGAGGGTGTCAAATCGCCGTGGGGCTGTCAAATCGCTAGGGTTGACCCATGCCTTAAGTGGGATAATGCCCCTAGGCGGCAGCGCCGCACGCCGTTGTCAGGACTGACAGTTTTCGGCAGCCGTACGGCATCTGGGGGAGTTGACCGACTATAGATCGGCGGCTGGTTGAGGGACGTCGGGTGGAAACTCGGAGCCCCTCCGACAGTCAGTCGGGCGCGTTGCCAGAGTCGGGCGTCAGACTCCACAGTGCAGCCGGTCGGGAGAGAGGAGAAGGTCTGCCCGACCGACGTATCCTCGGTCGGTCGGTAACGGCAGCCGTCGGTCGGTCGGTCGGCAGAGTCGGACGTCGGCCATATAGGCCCGACGATGAGTCGGCGTGAGTGGGGTCGGTCGGTATTCCCCAACAGTTGCCCCCCTCCACTCCTGAGTCGGATGGTGCGCTGGCCAATGTCTTTGTTTGGGCGGCAGCGTCGGGCGAAAGGAGTGGATCCTCGCCGTATTAAATTTCGATTCTGACGACCGTATCGTGGGCTGATATGACATCAGGCGCCTCATGCATGCCGGGCGATTCGCTGGCGTCAGACGTCCTTTGTCAAATATCCCGTCGGTGTCCCGTCGTGTCAGATGTCTTGTCGGTGTCAGATGTCCTGTCGGTGTCAGATGTCCCATCTCATCGGTGCTAGACGTCTCATCCCATCGAGAAGGAAAACCGTCGTTCCCGTCGCCCCCTCGGGGATGCGAAACGTCACAGCCTCTTCGCCACGTGGCAGGTGGCCATTGGGAAAGGTCTGTTAGAGCAGATGGGGGTGACGTGGCTTGATCTGAGGATGAGTGCGTCGAACCGTCGGGCCGAAAGATGGTCCGGATGTCGCCATGTGGCGCGATCTGGGGGCTCCTCGCTGGTCGTGCCTCCATCCCGACCGTCGGGGGGTGCTATATATACAAGGTCGCCTGCATCCAGGTTTCCGCCCCCCCTCATTTTGCCGTCGAGACTCTGCCCGCATAGTCCCCCGCTCCAGGTACTCATCTCTGTTTTCCTTCTTCTTAGGAGTTCTCTCTTTTTCTTCTGAGGGTCTTCATCATCTTCTTCCTTGCCTTCTCACAGTCTCCTCCTTCTTTTTCTTTGTTTTCTGTCTTCTGTTTTGGTCCATGGCCAGAACATCTCCAAGAGGAGGTCGGTCGGGAGATCCGACTGACGATCCTCGGTCGACCTCGGAGATGGAGGTCTCTTCACTTTCGGGGCCGAACGTCGATCGGCTCCGGGAGCAATATTGCATCCCGGAGTAATTTCGACTGTTCGCCCCTGGTGCCAATGATCGGGTCAATAGCCCGCCTGAGGGCCAGGTGGCGTTCTACGTTGAGGACCTCCGGGCCGGTCTTCACTTTTCGATCCTGGAGTTCGTCTGGAACGTACTTGACTATTACGGACTATGCCCGACGCAACTCGCACCGAACTTGGTTCGGTTAATAGTCAGTTTTGCTCTGCTGTGTCAGCTTTTGCCGACTGACCCTCGGATTTCCCTCTTCCAAGCCTTCTTCGTCCTCCGACCCCACCCTAAAGCCCGAGGGTGGTGGTACTTTAATCCTCGAAAGGGGCTTTCTTTTATCATCGATCTTCGTCGTCCATTCATGGATGGAAGAACCAGTTCTTTTTTGTATCTTCTTCTATTCCTTGGGGGTTCTCTGTCCGTTGGGGGGACCCCCGAACCCAACCGAACGAGAACAGTCGGGTGGAAGCCGAGGATCGGGAAGACTTCCACCGTCTGAAAAATATTTCGGTGACGAAGCAGAGGAAGCTCGTCACCGAGCAGGCCCTGTACGACGTCGGTCTCAGCCCGGTCCCTCGCTTAGGTCGATTTTTCATTTTTCTTCTCCTTTCTTCTTTCCTTTCCTTTATGGTTCTGACCATCTGTCGTCGTTTGCAGATATGCCACGAGGTCGAGACTGACGGCAGCCGACGTACGGCAATACGCCGTACGGAAGAGGCCGGCACAAGGGGCCGAGCTGTCGCGGCCTCCCAAGAGGCCCCAAGCAGCTCCGTCGAGCGAGCCGACTGGGTCGGAGGTGGAGCCCGTCATCGCACTGTCGGCGCCGACGGTGCTCGTCGAAGTCCCGTCCGAGGGACTGTCGGGCGAGGGCGCAGCCTCTCCCGAGAGAAGGGCGGCCGAGGAATCGGTCGACGATGCACCGGCTGCTCAGCTGGCAGAGGAGGATCGGGAGGAGGCGCGCGAGCCCGAGCAACCCGCGCCTGCTGCTGCCACACCTTCGGGGGATACTCGGTCGGGCTCAAGCTTGCCGTCCTTCTCCGACATCAGGGCCTGGATGTCCGGCTGAGGGAAGGCCCTGATGGCG
The DNA here is from genome assembly GCF_000442705.2 of Elaeis guineensis. NCBI lineage: Eukaryota > Viridiplantae > Streptophyta > Magnoliopsida > Arecales > Arecaceae > Elaeis > Elaeis guineensis. Next base: position 123,331,530 of record NC_026003.2, read on the forward strand.
TCCGACGATGAAGGAAGGTCGGCCGGTGGTGGGGGGTCGACCGACTTCCCACTTCCCGAAGGTGCGTCGGGTCTGGCCAACCATGACTTGGCCAAAAGCTGTGCCAAGCGCTCCTTCTCCCGGCCGACATTGAGGCCATGAAGAATTAGCGGATCTCCGATATGCTGTCTTCGTTCTACCCGATGATGATCCGGGTGGGTTTCTCTCTTCTTTATTTCTATTATTGTTTCTGTGAGTTCGGTCTTCTGACGGTCGGTCTTGTTTTGTGCAGCTGGTTTACAACATATCCGAGCTAGAGGTCGGATATCGAAAATTCGGTGATCTGCGCGCGGCTTGGAGAGATAAGGTCGCGGTCGCTGAAGCCGACAGGGTCATTCTGGTGGACCAGCTGCAACAGTCGGTCGATCGGGAGGGCCGACTTGAGGGGGAGGTCTCCCGACTCACAGAGGGGGTCTCCCGACTCACGGGTGCCCTGGCGACTTCAGAGTCTGAGCTGCAGTCGACCCGGAACGACGCCAAGAAGAAGTCCCGAACCGTCCGTCGGCTTCGGCACGAGAGGGACAGCTTCGCCAAGGAGCTGAAGGCCGAACGTGAGCAACTCCGAGTAAGCCTCGAAAACCTCGCTAAGGCCGAAGAAGGTCTGTCCGTCGCCCAGGCCGACGCAGACATCGCGAGGGTAGAAGCGGAGTCGACGAAGGAGGCCATGGGTTGGGCTGTGGAAGACTTCCGTGACTCGGAAGAGTACCGGAAGGAACTTCTGGAGAGTGGCTTCCTCTCGTACCGAGTGGGGTACGAGGATGCTCGGGAAGCCGTTCGAAGCTTGTATCCAGAGCTTGACCTCGGCAGCATCATTCTGTCGGAGTCGGAGGCCCCAGCTACGGAGGAGACGGCCGACCCATCATCGGGAGGTCTCACCACCAGGGCGGAAGTCGAAGAAAACACGGAGCAAGCCACCGAAGATCAAGTGGCCCCGACTCTTGAAGCCCAAGCAGATTCGCCGACCGCCCCCAATCTCCGCCCGATGGAAGAGGCCGATTCCGAGGGCTAGTCGGTCTTTCACTTTTCTTTACTTCTATTTACCATACTTGTATTCGGGCTTCGGCCCAGTTTTGTAAACTTGACCCGAACTTCAATGAAATTAAAGTCAAAGTCTTTTGGACTTGAACTTTTCTCCTTTGTATGTCTCTCTTCTTTCATGTGTCGTGGAATGCCTTTGAACGCATAAGTCGCCAGCCCGATAGATTAGTTAGGACATTCGGTAATGCATGCCGCCACGAAGGCAGAGCAAATCCCGACTTTGGATCAGCCCCCCGATGATCGAGGGCTTAAGTCGGACGTCCGTCGTTCGGTTGTGAGTCGGGCGTGTTCATCGAGTCGAAAGCCGACCGACCACCGGGCAAGACTCGATGGTCGGATCATTTCATAAGGTCCGACAGTCGAATATCTTTCGACGTGTTCAGTCGAATGGCGTCCGGCACGTTTAGTCGGGGAAGCGATGATAGGTCAGACCTCGATACCCTTACGTCGGGTATTCACGTCGTGCCGCATGATAGACGGTGGTAAGCCGAATATCCTTTGACCGACCGTAGCTCGGTCGGTGAGTCATGAACGCGACAGTGGTCGCGTCGTGTGATAGACGGTGGTAAGCCGAATATCCTTCGTCCGACCATAGCCTGGTCGGTAAGTCGCGAATGCGACAGCGATCGCGTCGGCATTTTGCCTATCTTGGTCGGGGCTGAGTCGGCGAGTTAGCCGATCGTTTGGCCCGAAAGTTCGACCATAGAAGGAGTGTAACTCCCGTTGTCATGGATATTTCGGCCCTTGTAAGCATCCGATGCATCGTCGGCGATTGGGCCATCATTTTCGAGGGAAACGTTAAGTCCGAGTCGGGACGTCGGGACTCGCACTTCTTGGCGAGCATCGATCATCAGTCGAAGAGTCGAGACTCCAAAATTTGGAACTGAATTTGTATTCCGAATGAACAGGTACAAAGTTCATTGGTGATACAATTTTAGGTTGTCGGCATTCCAGGTCCGGGGAATGGGGTTCCCTTCCAGAGTTTCCAGCCGGTAAGCTCTTGATCCGTAGGTGTCTGCTACCATGTAGGGTCCTTCCCAATTCAGAGCTAGCTTCCATTGGTCTAGAGGCTTCGAGACATCTGCCTTTCTCAGGACTAGGTCCCCAGGCCTGAAAAGCTTTGGCTTGACCTTGGTGTTGTAATAGCGGGCTACTTTCTGTCGGTAAGAAGCCATGCGAAGTTGAGCCTCGCTCCGAAGCTTGGGGAGGAGGTCTAGGTCGGCTCTCTGGCATTCAGAGTTGTTCAGCTCTTGATACTGCTCGATCCTAGTTGATGGCAGTCCGATCTCGAGCGGTATCATTGCCTCCGTCCCATAGGCCAAACTGAAAGGTGACTCTTCGGTCGAAACGCGGGGGGTTGTCCGGTAAGCCCACAGGACGGAGTTCAACTCCTCGATCCAGAGGCCTTTGGCTTCATTTAGTCGGGTTTTGAGCTTGTGTAGTATGGTCCGGTTGGTCACCTTGATTCACTGTTGGACTGTGGGTGCCCGACCGAAGTCAGTCGGTGCATGATGTGAAACCTCGCATAGAAGTCTCTGAAGTTTTGGTTGTCGAACTGTCGCCCATTGTCGGTGATAATGGTATGCGGCAATCCGAACCTGAAGATGATGGACTTCTGAACGAAGTCCTCCATCTTTCGCTCGGTAATCTGCGCCAGGGGCTCGGCCTCCACCTACTTGATGAAGTAGTCGATGGCTTCGACCCCCCATTGGGCGAAGGGCCATGGGGCGACAATAGGAGCGATTTGGCTGGCTGGCTGGTGTTGTACATTGGCATACTTTTGGCATGGTTCACACTTCCGGACCAGCTCAGCCGCATCCTTCCTTATGGTGGGCCAGTAGTAACCCTGCCGCAGGACTTTGTAGGCCAAAGATTTGCCCCCCAAGTGACTTCCACAAATCCCTTCGTACACTTCTCTGAGTGCGTAGTCTGCATCGGTCGGTCCCAAGCACTTCAGCAAGGGAAGGGAGAACGATCATTTGTAGAGTCGGCCATCCATTATCACATAATGGGAGGCCGACCATCGGAGCCGCCTGGCCTCCACGGGATCTTCAGGGCTAATCCTGTCGGTCAGGTACCGAACAATCGGATCCATCCAGCTTGGTTCGGCCGTCAGTTGTAGCATCTCCTCGACCTTGTCGATGCTCGGCTGCTCGAGATTCTCCACGAACGTTCGGCCCAAAGCGTCGTAAGCTGAAGTCGCCAGCCTGAAAAGTGCGTCGGCCCGGACATTCTCTGACCTGGGGATATGGGAGATCTCGAAATATCCGAGGCGCGCCACAAGATCCTTCACTTCCTGAAGATATTTTGCCATAGCTAGATCTCGCACCTCGAATTTGCCCTTGATCTGCCCCACGATCAGCTGAGAATCGGAGAATACCTGGAGGCTGTCGATCCCAAGTTCCTTCGCCATCCTCAAGCCGGCGAGGAGTGCTTCATACTCGGCTTGATTATTGGAGGCTTTGAAGTCGAATCGGAGGGCATACTCAGTGACTACCCCCTCCAAATTGGTGAGCAGGAACCCGGCCCCGCTCCCCTGAGCGTTTGAAGTTCCGTCGATGTGCAGTACCCAGGTGGACATCGGGTCAGGCTCGAAGACCGCAGCTCCTCCGGGGTTCACGCCTTCCGATCCTTGGTTGGTCGTCGGGCATTCTGCGATGAAGTCGGCCAGGACCTGGGCCTTTAAGGCAGGTCACGGTCGGTACTGTATATCGAACTCGCTGAGCTTCATCGCCCACTTCGCCAGTCGTCCCGATGTATCGGGCCGACGCAATATCACCCTCAGGGGTTGGTTGGTGAGGATCACAATGGCATGCACTTGAAAGTATGGGCGGAGTCATTGTGCGGAGACGGTCAGGGCGAAAATCATCTTTTCTGTCTCCGAGTATCGAGCTTCAGCGCCGCGGAGCACTTTGCTGGTATAGTATATAGGTTGATGAATTCGGCTCTCGTTCTCTCGGACGAGCACTGAACTAACCGCCTCGGGGGAAGTGGCCAAATAGAGATACAGCGTCTCCCCAACCTCTGGCTTTGCAAGCAACGGCGGAGAAGCCAGGTACCTCTTCAGATTCTTAAAGGCCCGTCGGCACTCATCCGACCAAGAGAAGCCCTTCACCTGCCTCAGGGTCTTGAAGAACGGGAGGCATCTTTCGGCCGACCGAGAGGTGAATCGGCTGAGAGCGATGATTTTTTCATTCAGCTGCTGGACCTCCTTCTTGGTGTTCGGGTGGCGCATGTCGATGATTGCTTTGATTTTCTCAGGGTTGGCCTCGATTCCATGCTGAGAAACGAGGAATCCGAGAAACTTCCCCGAGGTCACTCCAAAAGCGCACTTAGTCGGATTCAGCTTCATTCGATGTTATCGTAGAGTGTGAAAAGCTTCTTCGAGATCTCGAACATGATCTGCAGCCTGCGCACTTTTTACCAGCATGTCATCCACATATACTTCCATATTGCGCCCGATCTGGTCTTTGAAGACCTTATTGATGAGTCGTTGGTAGGTAGCTCCGACGTTCTTCAGTCCGAAGGGCATCACTCTGTAGCAGTAGAGGCCCTTGGGGGTCACGAAGGCAGTGTGCTCCTCATCTTCGGGCACCATCCGGATCTGATTGTACCCGATGAAAGCGTCCATGAAGCTGAGCAGTCGATAACCGGATGTCGCATCCACCAGCTGGTCGATCTTTGAAAGTGAAAAGCTGTCCTTCGGACATGCCCGATTCAAGTCGATGTAGTCGATGCAAATCCTTCACTTTCCATTGGCTTTCTTCACTATGACAACATTGGCGAGCCAATCGGGATATGTAGTTTCTCTGATGAAGCCTGCCTCGAGTAGCTTGTCCACTTCTTCGTCGATGGCCTTCTGTCTTTCAGGAGCAAAAGACCTTTTCTTCTGCCTCACCGGCCTCATCGTTGGGTCGATGTTGAGTCGGTGCGTTATTGTCTCCGGAGAGATGCCCAACATATCTGCTGCTGACCAAGCGAATATGTCGGCGTTGGCCTTCAGCAGCTCCGCCAACCGTCGTCGTTCTGGGTCGGGTAGTTGAGACCCGACCCATACCTTTCGATCGAGATTCTCCGCTATCGAGATGAGAATGAGCTGTTCGACCGGTTTACCCCATTCTTCCTCCTCCCGTTGGTCTAGCTTGTCGATCGTCAGGGAGCCCTTCAACTCCTCGCTTTGAGCGGAGATCTGAAAGCATCGGCGAGCGAGCTGTTGCTCTCCGCGTATCTCCCTGACTCTGTTTTTGGTCGGAAACCGAACCAGGAGATGATACGTCGAAACTATCACCCTGAGGGCGTTTAGTCCGGGTCTTCCAAGTGTGGCGTTGTAAGCCGAAGACACTTGGACGACCGCAAAAGTCAAATGGACTGTGCTTTGTCATGGTTCGGTGCCAACCGTCACGGGCAGAGTGACTTCTCCTTCCATAGTGACAGCGTCCCCAGCAAAGCCTATCAAGGGCGTAGAGACTTTTTTGAGTCGGTCGGTCGGTAGTCGCATCCGGGAGAAGGTCGAGTAAAACAAAACGTTCGTTGAACTTTCATTATCTACAAAGATTCTTTTTACATCATAGTTCGCTATTGTTGCCGAGACAACAACAGCATCGTCGTGGGAAGTTTGGATGCCCCGAACATCTTCTTTTGTAAAAGTAATTACGTTGTCCGGGTGCGGTTTCTTCGTTGGCTCCCCTCCAGCAGATGTCCTCGGGCCCAGTCATTTGGAAATCATATTGATGATCCCGGCCGTAGGCTGATTAGTCGTCGCTTCTTCAGTCGGCTGGGGTCGTCGGTCGACAACGGGTTGAGTCGGCGGGTTCCTCCGAAATTTATCAAGATATCCCCGACGGATGAGAGCTTCGATCTCATCCTTAAGCTGGATGCATTGCTCGGTATTGTGGCCGTGGCTCCGGTGAAATCGGTAGTACTTCCGTCGGTCGAGGCCCTTTGCCTTCAAAGGCGGAGGCCGTCGCAAGTACTCTTCCCCTTCGATCTCCATCAAAATCTGCACACGAGGAGCAGAGAGAGGAGTGTAGGAGTCGTACCTGGGGTGTGTCGGCCTTGGGCTTCACCGTCGGGGCGACCTCTGGTTCCGTTGTGGGGGTGAGACCCGACTGTCGGTCGGGGGCCTGCTAAGCACGGCAGGGTTCCGACCCTTCCTTCTCTTCTCCTTCGGGCCCTTGGGCTCGGCCAGGTGCCGGTCGGAAGCTCCTTCATCCGCACGCATATACTTGTATGCGCGCTCCAGCAATTCAACGTACGTTTGGGGGAGGGTTTTGTCCAGGGAGTAGGTGAATCGGGATGCCCTCAGCCCGCGCTTCATGGCCAAGATGGCCATGTCTTCATTGAGGTCCCGAACCTCAAGCGTGGCCGCGTTGAATCGCGCCACGAAGTGTCGGAGCGTCTCATTTTTTCCTTGTTTGAGGGAGAAAAGGCTGTCCGATGTTCGCGGCGGCTTCCGACTGGTGCTGAAGTGGGCCACAAAGGAGTGCTCGAGCTGCCCGAAGGAGTGGATACTTTTCGATCGAAGATCGGAGTACCAGGCCCTGGCAGCTTTGCGGAGCGTGGCGGGGAAGCCGATGCAAAGGAGAGCGTCGGTTACCCCTTGGATCGTCATGAGAGCTTTGTAGCTCTCCAGGTGGTCGATTGGGTCGATGGAGCCGTCGTAAGGCTCCACGTGCGGCATCTTGAACCGACTGGGGATCGGTTCGTTGAGGATGAGTCGGGAGAGAGGTTGGGCGGTCTAGAAGTCAACGTCGTTCGAGGACTTCTGCCCGTCCACCTGCAACTGGGCAAGCCGACGGTCGATTTCCTCAAACCTGCGTTCGTAGTCATCGATCCGTCGGTGCTGAGAGACCCCGGGGGTGGAGTCTCCTGACGAATCCGAGAGGGAAGCAGACGGTGTTCGTGGCCGCTTCTCCTTCCTTGCTCGTTCCAGCTGGGAAGGAGATGGCCGTCGAGACCGATGGGTGTCACGCCACGGGCGCCCCTCCTCCTCCCGGTAGGAGCGCTGTGGCAGGTGCTCCTGCGGAGGCGACGGAGACTGATGCGGGCGTCGGCGGCTGCTCTTGGAGGGCATCGGACGTGCCGCCGGTTGCTCGGCCGGTGAAGGCGGTAGCCGGATCAGTTGTTGCTGAAAGCTTTTGACCGCATCTGTCAGCACGGTCATCTGCCGCACGATCGCTGCGATCTGCGCCTCCGTGGTCACCGCGGGGTGCGGAGAGCTAGGTTCCGCCATGGAGGATGGAGGGGAGGCCTCTTCCCGACGGGAAGAGCGCTTCGCCGATCCAGTGACCCTCGACCGCTGAGCTCTTGTCTTTGTCATCTTGGATCCCGTGGGGGTTACAATCCTTGGTGCTGTCAATGAAGCACTAACTTGTTACTGCGTCCCCCCTACCTGGCGTGCCAATCTGTTGTGGCCAATCCCCTCGCCGCCTGGTCGTCGGGAACGAGCGCCTGCAAAAGAAAATCCACGCTGACCGGAGGTGGCTCCGGCGGGGACCCTCCGACGGTCAAGTCAGAGAGGAGACTAGGCAACAGTGAAAAGAAAACAAGGAGCTCAACGAGAGAGAGAGCTAGAGAGGAGGGGTTCAGGGGTTTCGAATGGACCTCTAGCACTGTTGCCTTCCCCGTTATATATAGTGGAGCATGGTATGGCGCCGTCATTAATGGCGCGGACAATTGAAGAATTGTCAAGTCACTGAGGACTGTCAGAGTCGCCGTGAGGGTGTCAAATCATCGTGGGGCTGTCAAATCGCTAGGGTTGACCCATACCTTAGGTGGGATAATGCCCCTAGGCGGCAGCGCCGCACGCCGTTGTCAGGACTGATAGTTTCCGGCAGCCGTACGGCATCTGGGGGAGCCGACCGACTATAGGTCGGTGGCTGGTTGAGGGACATCGGGTGGAAACTCGGGGCCCCTCCGACAGCCAGTCGGGCACGTTGTCAGAGTCGGGCGTCGGACTCCATAGTGCAGCGGGTCGGAAGAGAGGAGAAGGCCTGTCCGACCGACGTATTTTCGGTCGGTCGGTAACGGCAGCCGTCGGTCGGTCGGTAACGGCAGCCGTCGGTCGGTCGGTCGGCGGAGTCGGACATCGGTCATATAGGTCCGATGATGAGTCGGCGTGAGTGAGATCGGTCGGTATTCTCCGACAAATTTTAAGCTATTGGAGCATTTGTGTTCCTCTCCCCGAAATCGGGATAGAATGAGACAACCCCACCAATGAAAGTCACTTATTTCTATATAGATTGGGTTTGAAGATAATCCAAACTCATATGACTGGAGGTGATGGATATCTATTTGTTTGATCCCGATAATACTTGAAGCAGAGCCATCCGAATAATATTTTGGACATGGATGAATTGAAAAAATAATTATGTCAACTCAAAAATATTGGTGATGGTTATGTCTTCACGATCATAATCATGCATTTAAAATAGTTATTACGGTGAGATGATATAGAAAGCTGTTATTGTATAGTTAAATATGATGAAAATTATTATTATGCAGTTAGTGCATATTTCATTCATTTTGGTAATAATTATCAAATTCACTTCATAAATAAAGAAGGGTACGAGGCTATTCAACTACTCTATTACTCACTATTTTCATTCTCTCTCTCTTTTTTTTTATATTTATTTTTTTGAATTTCGATTGATTTGACATCGAAGGATATTCCATGAGAAAAATTTCTGACGAGGAGACTCTTTATGGATCCGTCAATCGAGATGCCATGTAGCGCTCCGAAAGAGGTGCCATGATCTCATTCATGCTGATCTCAGTCTGAAATTACTTTATTATCAAAAAAAAAAGAAAAAAAAAAAGGCAACACCACCCATCACGGGGTACACCGACCAAGAAACCTCACATGGCAGAAATCGAAACCGTTGATGGCCATTCGATCGTGCAATAACGTGTGGGCTGACCTCAAGATCAACGGGAGACCACGGGACCCATGATGTCAAAGTATTTTTTTTTTTTTTTTTTTTGTTGGTAAAGATGGTGCGAGTGGCCAGATGTCAAAGTACTTCAAACCCTCCATCCTAGACACGCGCACACGCATCGAGCAAGAACAAGTCTTAAGCCTCTGAATTTGTCCGCGGCTTTAGAATATGGTATGGTAGGATGGGAATGAAGAAGAAGCGTCCAAACCAATGTGGAATGCGAGGGATAAGGGGTTGAGCGAGGATAAAGAGTGTCCGGCACCAGCCAATCAGAAGCCTAACAAGAGCCGAGATCCGATCCATCGCACTGGATTTCTCGGCACCACCAGCACCACGCGCCACGGACCCCCAACAACCCCAAACCTTCTCTCGAGTAGGGACCCAACCTCCGCCGCCTCCTAATCTGACCATTTCCAACGCAGCCGGCTATTACCCCCTCAACGTGCCGTTCCCGAGTCCAAACAGACCACCGATAACATCTAGTTTGGAGAGGTGAAAACACAGAGAGAGACGGAGAGAGAGGAGAGGCGGCGATCGGAACGACTCGGCGCTTCTTCTTCCTTCCTCGCTCTCTCGCTTGCTCGAATTCCCTCTCTCTAATCCCACAAAGGACACAAACAAGGAAAAAAAAAAAAAAAGCATCCCCAAGAAAAAAGGAAGATTTTTCAGGGCTAGGGTTAGGGTTTTGATTCGATGGCGGCTGTGAGCGGTTGCGCGGCGCCCTTCGCAGGCCCAAACGCGGCGCCCTTCCTTCGCCGGAAGAGCCCGCATGCTCCGTTCTCTGCGACTTACTCTGGTTTCCGGATCGGCCCGCGAGCTCCGATCTATGTCGGGAATCGAAGGGGGTCGCTTCGGAGGAGCCCCCGCTGCGAGGCCGGGGTGGATCTGGCGGAAGATAGGACGGCGTCCCGGGCGTCGAGCTTCTCGGCTCTCGAGCAATTCAAGATCTCCGCGGATCGTAAGTCCTTCCTCCTTGCCCATTGCTGCTTCTTTTTCTTTCCCTTTCCCTCCTTCTCCTCTTCTTCCCCCATAAAGATGGAGACCTCTCAGAATGGGGATAACAGAGTTGCAATGTATTAGCATTTGACCATTTTTTCTTTGATTGCTTTATTCTTGCTGGGAATTTCTGCTCTGCTGGCTATGGTGGGATTAATTCATATATCACACATACCGAGATTCTGTTATTTGATCTAGGTATCGCAGCAAATCTGGAGTTCAGTTTAGGCACCTTTCCTCTCTTTTTTTTTTTTTTTTTTCCCTTTCCTATAGACATTGGGTCTATCCTAGCATCATGTTTTCTTCGTCTGATTCATGTATGGAATAGGAGCATGTGTTGTAATGTTCATTGCGGTCGGTCTGAGTTTACGGACGTTGCCTTTCTTTTGTCTCTCTTTTGTTGAATTAGAAGGTTTGGCATTGAAAATTATAATGCAATATGAGGTGAAGATTTTGACATTGTAGTTCCACAGATTGATGCCTCTGCTGTCTTCCTCACACAATGAGGTGGGTTTCAGACATCTTAATTCCTTTATTGCTGTAGCAGTGACCTAGTAGCATATAAATCGGTTCTATCCTGGCGTCAGAAAGTGTACCACTTTTTGTGTTGTCTCGCATTTATATTTGCATTCTGATCACATTGTATGCAAATGTTGCACCTACATGTGATCTCCATTATCTTCCATGAAAATCTTGCATTAATTTCTGGAGATGCAATGCCATGTCAATATGTGGGATGCTAATATTTTAATATTACAAGGTACAGGAATGGTTGAAATATCTTACTCAAATATTTCTATGTTTACATGACTATGGAGGCATTGGCTAGGTTCCTATTAAATTTGCATTGGTGCAAAGTCTCCTCTTAAGATCAATTATTTTCCTTGATAAGATATTGATCATTTTAAGATAAGCTACTGTGTGGAGCCTCTGCAGGGAGTAGAGGAACCAGTCCATTCATTTCTCATTTAGTCTTTCACTCAGGGCATGCAAGGTACCCCTAGGATCTCTGTGGCGTGAGATGGCTTGTTTGGTGTTTGGCAATGATCTTAGAGATATTCATCAGTTTGAATCAAAAGCTTGTATGGTTCAGGGGTTCCCCCTTGCTATCTTGTCAGCTTGTTAACCTTATTAAGTTTTATTCAAACCTTTTATGGCCTTATATAGATATATGCATTAACTATTAATTCCATCTCCAATCCATGTGAAGAGGAGTTTGTCTTGATGTGCATATCTCTGGGTTTTCCAATAAATGGGCATTTTAGAAAAGCTTACCATGCTACCTTGATTTTCTTCTGGAGTTTCCGTTCTTTGAAGTCATTCATCAGAGTCTGCATTAATTAGCATATTCTTTCACTTGTCTGACACATGTTTCACATCTGTTTTCTATGCAAGTTAACATTACTAGTATCCTATTCCTGTGCAATTTGTGGATTATTGGTTAAAGCTGATTTTTATGATGGTTATGCAACAACTTTTTCTGATAACTCTTATGCTTTACTCCTAGGATATATGAAGGAGAGGAGCAGCATAGCTGTTATAGGTCTTAGTGTTCATACGGCTCCAGTGGAAATGCGTGAAAAGCTTGCTGTTCCAGAAGCTCAATGGCCTCGTGCGATTGAAGAGCTCTGCAGTTTGAATCACATAGAAGAAGCTGCTGTTCTCAGTACCTGCAACAGAATGGAAATATATGTGGTGGCTTTGTCTTGGCATCGAGGAATCAGGGAAGTGACAGAGTGGATGGCTAAGGTAATCAATGTGGTGTCCTTCTTATGCATTAGCATTTTTATTTCCACTTTTTCATTTTGACTATAGAAAATGGGAATGTGGTCAAGGCTTTTCCATTTTCAGCTATTACATTATGTGCTTCTTTATTCTGTTCTACACAGACCAGTGGAATTCCTGTTTCAGAGCTTCGACAGCATCTCTTTATGCTTCGTGACAGTGATGCTACTCAACATCTGTTCGAAGTATCAGCAGGGCTTGACTCTCTTGTCCTGGGAGAAGGACAGATCCTTGCACAAGTTAAACAAGTTGTTAGAATTGGGCAAGGTAGCAGAGGATTGGGGAAGAACGTTGACAGGATGTTCAAGGATGCAATCACTGCTGGAAAGCGGGTTCGTAGTGAGACTAACATTTCATCTGGTGCAGTCTCTGTCAGCTCAGCTGCAGTTGAATTAGCACTGATGAAGTTTCCAAAGTCCCACCTGCCATCTGCCAGAATGCTGGTGATTGGAGCTGGCAAGATGGGGAAACTTGTGATCAAACATCTTGCTGCAAAAGGATGCAAAAGAATCATGGTTGTAAACCGGTCAGTGGAAAAGGTAGATGCTATACGTGAGGAAATGAAAGATGTTGAAATAATCTACAAACCTTTCACTGACATGCTATCTTCAGCTGCTGAAGCTGATGTAGTGTTCACGAGCACAGCATCTGAGACACCGTTATTTTTGAAAGAACATGTCAAAACTCTTCCCCCTGTGAGCAATGCTATTGGGGGTGCAAGGTTTTTCATTGACATTTCTGTTCCTAGGAACATAGGGTCCTGTGTTTCAGATCTTGAATGTGCACGAGTGTACAATGTTGATGACCTCAAAGAAGTTGTGGAAGCCAATAAAGAAGATCGGCTAAGGAAAGCAATGGAAGCTAAAGCAATTATCACTCAAGAATTGAAGCGGTTTGAGGCATGGAGGGACTCTCTGGAGACTGTCCCCACCATCAAGAAATTAAGGTCCTATGCTGATAGAATTAAGGCTTCTGAGCTTGAGAAATGTTTACAAAAGATTGGTGATGATGCACTGACAAAGAAAATGAGAAAGGCTATAGAAGAGCTTAGCAGTGGTATAGTCAACAAGCTTCTTCATGGCCCATTGCAGCACTTGAGATGTGACGGCAGCGACAGCAGAACACTTGATGAGACCCTTGAAAATATGCATGCACTCAATCGGATGTTCAGTCTAGACACCGAGAAAGCAATCTTGGAGCAAAAGATTAAAGCCAAGGTGGAGAAAACTCAGAGTTAAGCTTATAGAAGCGTTGAATAATCTACTGCTACATTGTCAGAGGTCTTTCATCTGTATGTATTCATCTTCACACCTTTTGGTCGATTTGTCTGCACATTCTACTTACCTGATCCTCTATTTTTCAATTAGAGAACCTCCTCAGCTCCTCATTGAATTCAGCAACTATATCAAGATATGGTGACCCCCTATGTGGTATTTCCTTATAGAGAGATGGTAAAGGCTCCCTCAGCTCTCTATAGTTTTCATTTGCAGCTGGTGTTATACGATGGCCATTTAAATTTATAGGAACCGGTCAGTTACCAGGGAATTCAATCTGCTAATGGGACGTGTCAAGGTCCGCAGTAATATGTTAATACATTGATTTTTGTCTATTTAGCATTTACTTCAGAAAAGATCTTCTGATTCATGCTTGGTGATGTGGGGTTGGATCTATGCAATTATTTATCCAATACTATTTTGATGGAGATAAAAATTTGGCATGGTTTGAATTTTTTTTTTTTTTTTTGTGGTGAACGCATGGTTTAAAACTTAAAAAGAATTCATCGATTCTTATCATGGTACAAATGGTGCGGTAGATTGGGCTTGCCGGATCTGGATATTTCCTACTCCTCTTGAAAATCTGGTATTCTAATTCCTATTGATGTATTTATACATGATGTAGAGTAAATCTAATTAGAACTAATATCTAAAAAGAAAATCTAATTAGATATTATGGGATATGAAGAGCTGCGAAACGTAGCCTCTTTGTAAGTTTTTCATCCTCATTTTAGATATTTGGTATAAGATGTGATGTCCCCGTAGCCTTATTCCTGCATGACATAGTCTAGCATTTCGACCCCCATAAATTTTTTTCAGTTATATAGAGATCTATCAAAAGTCGCTAGTGAGTCAAAATTCAGGTATTAAAAAGTAGTTCATGAAGCCAAGCGATCTTATCTCAATTCGTTGGTGTCTTTATCTAATGGCCCTGCTCAGACCTCGCTTTCAACCCTTGGTAATGGCATATTTCCACCATTGTTCCGACCAAAAAAGAAAAGAAAAGAACGTAAGAAAAAAAAAAAAAAATGTAGCTGATGAAATCAGTGTTCCAAGTGGTGAAAACAAATTTTGGATCTAGTCTAATTGGGCAGTAGTTGCAGTTTTTCTAATTTAGTGGTTAGTTTGTCCTCCATCACATGATTGGAGCAAAGCATGGTGCTTATACAGTCCTTGGGCTCCCCAAGCTAATACAACGTTTTATAAGGGGAAGTTAAGACAAAGCTTTGGAACAAGCATCTTAATCAGCTTAGGGCACCATGGCCTTAACTTAGGTCATCCAACTAATACAATGCTTCCTGCGGTACAGGTCCCTTTTTTTTTTTTTTTTTTTGGGACGAGGATAGAGATCCTTTTTGTGGGGCATTTCTACAGTGGTAAAAGGCTGGACTGAAAAGGCACAAGCCGCTGACAAGTGCTGGAGTCCTTCAAAATAATCACTTTCCGTAAAAACAAAATGTGAAAGATTAGATCTATCTCCAATCCACACCTCCTAAGACTAGGTAGTGGTACCCTAACCAACATAATGCTTCCAGTGCCCATGTCACAGTTTTTCTCGCTGGTTCTGAATGTTGGAAAGAGCAGTGAGACAAATTAGAGTCGCTAAAGATAGCCTCCATCCAGCCATCCAGCTATTAGAGAACTACCGGCTTCACAGAAATACTTGACGGAAAAAGTAGCAATCAGAACTGATTCTTAGCATTTTTCCTTCAATAATCATGGGTCTCAGTGCGCTTTGCAAGAACACCATAGTTAGCCTTCTGCGGAAAATTATTGGCCAGGTCAAAGCCAAATAGCTCCAATATGGGCTGAGGATCATGCTCACGATACATGGGAGCTTTCTAGAAGATGAGAGCTGCTCTTTCTCAAGAATGAAGTTATTTCCAGATGTAAGACATCATCCCAAGAGTTGGAATGCCCTTGCTGTCACACATCTTATTGTCATGACCATCTTCCAGCAGGGAATGTCATCCCAGCTGGAATACAGTGGGGTGCCTTGAAGCGCTGCTCCGGCACTCTCTTTCCCTTTTATGATTGCTAAACTTGTTATGCGCTCAAAGGAATTTATGCAGCTAGAGACTGAATTTGAAATTCAAGGATTGCCGGACGAGGGATCAGCAGAAAGAGTTTCACATAAGATCATATATAATTTATCATAAGTTACGGTAACAAAATGAACTACTTCACTAGCTAGCTAGTAAGGCTTCTAAGGCTGTCGTCACCATCCATACTTTCGTTCGTATGTATTTTGTTTTCATCCATTATATGATTCGCATCTCTCCTCCTGCTTTACGAAGGTTCAGAAGTTGGGGCCAGCAGCAAGGATTTCCTCGGTTAGCTTGCTGTCCTTTCCGATCTTGTAGTTCGCAAACACCTCGAAGTTCTTCTTGAACAGACCAGCGAGCTTCAGCAGAGTCTCCTTGTAGGCCGCTTTGTCCTCCCACTGTCCACCAAACAAACCCATCGAGGCCCAAGGCGATCCACGTACAAAAGGATCCATTGGAATAGCATTCAGCATGCAGTGAAAATGTGGATTGGATGATGAAGGATGAACGCAAAAGAAAGAGTTAAGAAACAAGAACAACTTACGGTGTTCACCGGGTCCAGGATTTCGGATGGCACGCCTTCGACTTCAGCCGGGATCTCCAGCCCGAACACCTCCGTCTTTTTGTAACCGGCGGTCAGGAGGCTACCAGAGTGTATGGCATCAATGATCTTCCGAGTGTACGCCAGCTTAATGCGATTCCCAACACCATATCTGCCGACCGGGGAAAGAGAAAGACGGAACGTTGTCAAATGGAAACACAACGCTCCATCTGATCCAGAATCCGAGTGAGAATGATTGATGCTAATAATTATTACCTTCCACCAGACCAGCCGGTGTTGACAAGCCACCCAGTGGCACCATACCTGTGCATTTTCTCGGCCAGCATGGCCGCATACCTAGTGGGATGGAGCATGATGAATGCTGCTCCGAAGCAAGCAGAGAAAGTCGCCTGCGGCTCTTTGATGCCATCTTCCGTGCCAGCCACCTAATATATTTAGTAGTAGTGTAGAAACAATCAACCAACAAATACAAAAATTCCAAATTTAGGGTGGTTAATTGCAAGGTTGGGGTTCGAGGATGAAATCGTGTACCAGTGCAGTGTAGCCGCTGATGAAATGGTACATGGTCTGAGCAAGGCTCAACTTGCTCACAGGTGGGAGCACGCCAAAAGCATCACACGCCAGGAGGATCACATTTTTGGGGTGCGGCCCAACGCACGGAATCTGTGCATTGGGGATGTATTCAATGGGATAAGAAGCGCGAGTGTTTTCTGCCAAAATACAGCAAGCAACCACCAGCAACGTCAGATACAGCACAGCACACACACAGCCTTCCTGGATTTGCCCTGCATCGACTCATGAACAAAGGAAAACAAAATTTACCGGTAACAGATTTGTCCGAATAGTCGACTTCCCGGGTGTGCTCATCAAATACCACATTCTCCACCACTGCAGGAGACCGACCGTTATCAATCTAGCGAGAAAGAAAGAAAGGAAGAAAGCAAGCATGCATTCTATTGTATATTCTACAGATGGAAGAAATTATCGAGGAGGAGGTGATATTATTATTATTATACGCATATGATACCAGTTCCGAACTTGATGGCGTTCCAGATGTCAGGCTCCTTGTCCTTTGATAGATCGATGCACTTGGCATAACAGCCACCCTCAATGTTAGAGACACCGTCGTCGCTCCAACAGTGCTCATCATCACCGATGAGCAGCCTATTATGATCCGTGGATAGAGTGGTCTTCCCGGTGCCTAAGAGGAAAATTAAAAAGGATAATTAATCAATGCCAGGTCAAGGACGGGTGCGGCAAGCAGCAAGCCAGACGATCATAATAGATGATGAGAAGAGAGAGGTATGTTCCCAGAGTGAGGGGTGGGCAGAGTGCGGGTGCGGGTGCGGGTGGGCGCGCAGGTGACGGCACCGTTTGGAACTTACCTGATAATCCAAAGAAGAGGGCAACGTCACCATCTTTGCCCACATTGCAGCCGGAATGCAAGGAGAGGATTCGTCTCTTAGGCATGAGATAATGCATCACACTGAACAGACCCTTCTTCATCTCCCCGGCATACTGCGTGCCGAGGATGACCATTTCCCTCCTAGCAAGATTTAGATCTATGCTAGTAGAGGATGTCATGTAATGCGTGTAACGATTACATGGAAACTGTCCTGCATTGTATATCGTGAAGTCCGGAGTACCGAAATTCTCCAGTTCTTCAGGCGTGGGCCGGATGCACCTGTCACCCATCCAGTTATCGTATGCACATCAACTACACTACTACTACTACTACTACTACTACCATTACCATTTACCCAATTCTCATGCTTGCCCATTGTCTTGGAAAGCACACCTACGTGTCATCTACTACCATGACTGATACTGATATAACAACAGGCAACGTTAAGAGCATTACTTATCTGGATACCTGTAGCAGGCCCGCGATAACTAGCGTACTGCAAAAAAGAACTGCATCCTACTATTCTAATCAGTACTTACATGTTATGCATGAACAGGGAATGGTAGGCCCTTGCCGAGACGATCCGGACTTTGATCCGATTCTCAGGGTCCCAGTTCAGGAATTGATCGTTGACGAACACCTGTAAATGATACATATCATTTTAACTCTGAAAAATCCCCAGGAATAAACTCTTATCTTGCATTCAACGGAATTCTTCACTAATCCACTCTTAAGAGTGGTCTCAGAAACCGGAGATCTATAGAAAAACCAACCATGTTGCGGTGCAAAGGGAAGTTTACATCGTCCCCAGTTCACTCAGACAGAACGGTGTTAGAGAGGAGCCCTAAATAAATGAATTAATTCAGCACAACATCTCAAGTAAAGTGGAGACCGCTGTCACAAAGTTTTAGTTCAGTCAGCCACAATTAGATCCACTAAATTAGATCACATGCATGAGTCTATGTAACATAGAAAGAAAATCTACTGTAGCCTTAAAAATGATTACATAAGTTGGTAGGGTTTACCCCCCAATTTCTAGACAGAAACGCCTTTTTAACGGTTGCAGATACGTCATTGTGTGGTAATATTGGTTTGCTTGTCTTATCATATTATCAGCAGGTATCTATGCAATGTACAGAGTTGAATATAAATAAGAATGAAAGTCTCCTGGATGGACATTCAAGCCAATAAGCAAGCTCTTCCAATTTGGTGTGAAAAGGGAATGCCTCGCTTTATCTCAAAAGGGAACAGATGAAACCTTAATAAAATGTGCATCAACTGTCACTGCCTAGGCCTGCATAAAGTAAGCTTGCTATCTACATACAGAAGAAACAAAAAAAAGGAGGAGAGAAGCAGGAAACACAGTACCAGTAATGAAACAGAGAAACGAAAGGGAAATATTATGAATTACAATAATAACAAGAGAGTATAGGCCAGAAGAGCCCCAAGAATTAGAAAGCATGGACAAAGTTTCAAAGTCATGCAGGATTTTCCACATATTTTCGACTGCTAGAGGACTTTTATTGTCTTAGATGCGGTGTTTCGAGAGCTTTCTGAATTCTTCTTTGTACCAAAAGTACTCAATAATAGCCAACTTTCTCTGTTCAATTCTGCCTACAACCTGTCTAACCCCCTTATTGAATACTAAAAACTTATCTCCCTTTCAGCAAAAGAATTCTACATTCTGGACTGATTTATTAAATAAAAAGAGAGTAACGATTAAACTAGAATTGTTACGAAAGCAGATTCGCAAGTACCTTGTCCAGAGAATTCAGGTAATCAACAGCCCTCTCCCTGTTCACCAGGAACGTGTGTTCATCCATCTCAATGTTGGGTGAGCCCCTGGATGCAAAAGAAAGGGAAAAGGAATCAATCAAGGATGAAATATGCTCAAGCAAATGTTTCCATAAAGAATGTGCGGTTGATACTTACTTTCCCCACCAGAGCTCCTCTGCGGTGGTCTCATCCTTGACGACACGTTTGTCCCTTGGAGAACGACCTGTTTTTGCACCAGACAAGGTGGCCAAGGCCCCTGTCGACGTTATAAATGATCCCTTCTCATACTTAATGGCTTGTTCATACAGCTCTGTTTTTGGGTACAAATCAATTGTTAGACATATGCTCGAACAAAAAGAAAATGATGTCTACTTTGATGTCACGCTCCTTATTTGAGAAACCTCATAAGCAAATATGGCAGATTCAAGAAGACAAGTGAACATTTAAACGGGTGAAGTAGCACAGCTCAGATGCTAATTGCGCATCCTCTTTTCCATTATCTTGCGGACAAAGATGAAGGAAGCGTGGAGAAGAGCGCAGTGACAAGAACAGTCTTAGTGGTCAATCATGGCATAGTCAAAATTTTGGTGCTTGGGAACAGTATGGCTAGAGGCTCGGATCAAGAATCTGGAAGGCAATAGGGAGAGCTTGTCAAAAAGTTTTGGGAGCAGGGGCAAATGAAACATGAAAAGAACAAATATATGTGAACGATTTAAGATAATTGATATATAATTTATTCATCTAACAACAAGAATGGAAGAGACAAGAACGATAGGCGGTAGCAAGATAACTGGCTATCACTAGCAACACATAGAACCGTTAAATTTTTAGTCCCAATTGCTCACGAGCGTCGTAAAATCAACTAAATATTATATAAATCTTGATTATTCTTCATAAAATCAACTTAGTTCAACAGTTCTTCAGTAGTTTGGTGCAATACATCGTTCCTCCGAACCACGGGCATGGCGGTGTCAAGTCACCAATGAGGTTAAGGTAGTGAGCGGGACATGGCAGCACGCCACACGACAACGGGTGGTGGTGACGACAGTGCTCGGGGAAGGGCGATTTTGGCAAATCATAGCAAGATATCAAGTATTTTCCTCCTCCTTCACCTTAGGGTGGGTCAACATCAACAAAAAGTCAACTCCTTGCTCCTAGAGAAGCAGTGGGAGGTCAACATCAATCAGGATCCCCCTTTGCACCGGGAAAAAAAAAAAAACAATCAGGATTCCCCCGCACCTATTTTCTCAAACAAATACGGAGTCAATCACTGACCGCCAAGAAAATGGAGGACAGAGTCCAGTGCTCGTGACAAGCGGTTGGCGCAGGTGACATGAAAACTAAGTTGCGCAGGGAAAGCAGGAAAGAAAAGAGTGGAGAGGGAAAAGGAAGAAATGAACTACCGGCCGGGGAGAGGTTGTAGAGGACGTGGGTGAACTTGAGGGCGCTGTCACTGACGCTGATGGCAGGGGTGAAATAGTGGTGGTGCTCCGGCCCGACCCTCGGTGTCTCTGACTTCCTAGCCGGGTCGCCCTTCACCACCTTCGGCCCTGTCTCTCGAGTCAAGGATGCCAGCGACGCACTGCCATGAATCACCCACACCAGCACGTTAAGGCAACCAATTTTTTTTTTTTTTTTTTAAAAGCAGAAGAAATGTATGCATGGCAAGAAAAGAAAGAAAGAAAGAAAGAGGGAGGTTATGCTTACTTATCCCATCAAGTATCGAATGAAATAACCTAAAGTAAGCTTTCCACGATAGATATGTTTCTATTCTTCTTCTTCTTCTTCTTTGTGTGTGTGGCCGGGGGTGGGGGCGGAGCGGGTACATGTATTTTTCTTTTCTTCTTTGTTGATGTGGATTTGCAAGAATACAGACAATTTTGGCGGAGGTAAGTAGTTCCTCTAACATTTATCAATGGAATCTTCATGTTCTAGGCTTGCTTGTTCAAATATCAACAAACACTCTAATAATGGATGCAAACGAAATAGTTCTTTTTCTTACGATGCAGATTGAGGAAGGACGACCTTCCCCAATTTACTAAAGAAGAATAAAGGATATTGAGTTTATAGAAGTACAACGTAATTAGTTCTATTACCAACATAGAAAGAACGTTTCAGCTGTTAAACTAAAATCAGCTCGAAGAACCATCACAAAATTTTTAAAGATATTTGTGTGTATAAAATCATGTACTTCGACATTTTTTTTCCTTAAGAACAAAGCAATAAAGGAAATTAAAAAAATCAATATAACACCGAGCGCTGTTTTGGTAGACGGCTACAGCTTGTAGGCGCCGTGGAGCTTCAGCTCACGCTTGGCTCGGACTCGAGTAAAAGCAAGAAATAAGAGAGGACAAGTCAATTGGAAAATTCTTTGTGCACACTTGCGGCATAAAAAATTCAAAGTGAATTGTATTGTCTTGTCTGATTGGTTGATTCATATAATTATAATTTTTTAATATATTTTTAATATTTTTAATTTTATTTTTTTATTTAAAATTTTAAATGACAAAAATATTTTTCTCTCTAAAAAAAATTATAACATGCTGTTTCAAATTATGACTTTCTACATGCTTCTTCAAATTATGATTTCTATATGCAAAATGTCATAATATGATTCAGGATATCATAATATGAGAGGAGTATTTTTATCCAATTACTTTTCAACGCATATTTAAGTTCTATTTTTTCGTTTAAAAATTTTAAATGACGAAAATACTCCTGTTTTTTGAAAAAAATTATGACATCCTGCGATATATTACGACATCCTGTGTCAAATTATGACTTTTCTACATGCAGGTATTATAATATGAACGTAAGATGTCATAATTTTTTTTAAAGAGTAGAGATATTTTTGTTATTCAAAATTTCAAACGAAAAAATAAAATTAAAAATATTAAATATATATTAAAAAATTATAACTATATGGATCAATAAGATAAGATAGTGCATTTAATTTTCTGCGCCTCTTGTGGTGCACAAAGAATTTCTCCAGATCAATTAGCTGGGGAACCCGTCCGTGCGTGCTTGGCATCTAAAGTGGAAGTGGCCAATCCAAGTGGGTCCTCCCTTGTTTTGAGAGAAAGCTGGCCCTCCTTGAGATATTATTTGTCGGCCCAGATCCATATTAGATCAGTCCAGCTGCAAAGGACCACGAACAACATCAACAAGCACTAACAAAAAAGAACGAGATGGATACACCACCTAGTCTAATTATTTGATGGACCAAATCCGGTGGATCAATCCAATAGTCATGGGATACATTACCCCTTTATATTTAAACAATTCGAGGTCAAATTAGAGACGCTTGTTGTCCGCCATTCATATGCTTCGAGATTTGGATTGGCCCATTGGACGTGGTCCATATGATAAGAAAAAAATGTCTAATTATTAGATAGACCAGATCCCATGCACCAATCTAATAGTCACTTATCCATGTAATAATTTCTAAAGAAAGAAGACTTTTTTCTTGAGAAATAATTAATTGCATCAAATCCACCAGCTGAGCAATAGATCATTCTAACCAGAAAGCAACAAGAATAAATACGAACAAAGAAGAAGAGAGAGGAGTTCCACCACCTCTTTGTCCGTGTGCTTTTTGATAGGATGGATCCATCACTGAACTAGCAGACTTGGTCTATCTAATAATTCTTTCCTCCTTTCTAGAAGGAATTATACCATACACCAACTGCATCATGCCAACGATCATAGGAATAATCCGAAATAAGGTGAAGAGGACGATAACTCGAGATGAGCTACATGATGAATACAGGAAGACACATGATCTAGTTTTTCAGCCGGTGGTTTTTTTTTTGTTTTTTTTTTCTCTGAAAAATAAAACTGATAAACAGCTGTTATTATCTTTAAAAATAGATATATACATGACACTAGATGATAAAATATTAATAATACCAATAAGGAGCGGATCAGTAAGACGGCATCGACAACTGGACATAATAAAGGATGACCACCAACTGCCCCACCCCGCTGGCCTCTAGTGCCCCGTGGCCAGGTCCCATGAGTTCAAGTGGTTACTTTTCTTTTGGGTAAATCACGAGTTAAAGTGGTTTTCTTTAATAGTACTGTATTTCTCGCGGGTCCGAGGCCCTACCAGAATCTACCAGATCTTGGGCAGAGCCCGCATACCCAATCCAACCTTTTGGAGGCTCTTTCACAAGAAATCCATGGACTAGGATGAAATGTGTTGCCCTTTTTTTTTTTTTTTGGATGTGTAATAGCAACATGCGCCAGGACAATTTCATCCTATAATTTCTCCAGTTTGATGCCATTTATTATTTTTACAAAATTTATTTTTATTAATATTTTTAAAAATAAAAATATATTTTTATCATCTCCACAATTATTTTGTCTATTCATTATTGACTTTACCGCTACTTCCACCGTCTCAGCACCTACAATCACTTCTTCCACCACATTAATTATTAATATTTGACCACCATCATTTTTACTGCAGCTATTCTCTATAACCACTACATAGTTATTATATCATTTTCATATTCATCTTCACCATATTATTCATGTTCTAATCATCATCTCCATCTTTATTATTATCATTATTATTTTTATTGATAATAATCACTGACATCTTTATTGTCCCATTATAATTTTTATTTTTATCATCATCATCATATTTATATTTTAAAATAATTAATTATATCAAATATATAAATATATTTTAAAAAATAAAAATAAAAATAATTATAAAAACATAGAAAAGCGGGAGAGTGATGCCAAACGATGCCATCTTCTTGTCACAAAATATCATGTTGTATGTCGTATCCAATAATCCATTTATCTATTTTTTCACTCCTCCCTTTTTTCGAATGTTATTTATTTCATTACCTCGTATTAAATGACAATAATGACAATGATAAGAGACATCTCATACATACTTTAATCAAGTAGAAGTAGATAAGCAAACATATTATATGTAATGTTTGATGTATCTGATACATATTTTAATCAAGTAGAAGTAGATAAGGAAACATATTATATATAATGTATGATGTACGGGGAGGTCTCTTCCTCACCTGATGGATTGGAGCTGGAGCTTGTGGCGCTCCTCCTCGGAAAGGGTGGCGAAGGGGGCGCCACCTTGGCCGTCCTTGTCCTTGATGGGGGTGGTGGGGGTGGATCTCTTCTTCTGGAGGGAGTGGAGCTCGTCGATGGTCTGGGCCTTCACCGGCGGCGTGCTGTCGTCGTGGCAGATCCCGTTCTCCGGCTTCGTCTTGCTGCTGCCATGGGTCTGGATCCGAGGAAGCCCGTTGCGTGCCACCACGTTGCCGTCCTTGGCGAAGCTGAAATCCCCGTTCTCCGCCATTGCCCTGCTCACATATTTTATTAAAGAATAAAATCTTGAGGCCCTTAAATGAACTACATGATATAAAAAATAGGTCGCTCTGTTTCGTTATCTGAAAACAGAGGGCTAGGGAGAACTCTTCAATCTACTAGTTAGATCCTCCTATTTACGGATCGGAGTGGAGAAGGCCCTCTTCTTATCAATTCGAAGACCAAACACTCGTCATAATCGTATTTCCATCCAAACTAACAAGTATCAATACGACCCATTCATTGAAAAAACAAAAAAAAAAAAAGGCTTGCACCAAAATAATTAAAAAAAAAAACAAAACAGAAGGCAAATGGAACTCTAAAACCTGATGAAATTATGATGCGAAAGAAATTTCATCTTTGCGGCAATCGGAGTTGACTTGCCGATAATTTTAAAAAATAAAAAGCTCTTTTTCGAGCTTGAATCTCGACCGCCGACATAGTGAAAATCTGAGAGTTTGCATCATGATAATTTAAGAAATTTCCCGTTTTGTCCATGTTTTAATGATTATTTAAGAATCCAAGGGAGGAACAGAACCCCCAACCCAGTTAAAATGGGCAAGATAGATCTAATTAATCCGCAGCTGTCTAGTCTCTGGAGCTCCCCTTCTCTCCCCTCTTTTGCGTATTCCTCCATCCAAAAGATGGCAGTATGAGGAGAAGAGAGGGAGGACCGACACAAAACCACGGAGAGAAGAGGAAGGAAGCAGCCCCACCTTGAGAGGAGAAACGCGGTATTGAAGGGGCGGAGAAGCGAAGAAGAAAAGGCAGGAGGAAAGAAGAGGGTGAAGAAGAAATCCGGTCTTTATAAAACGAACGGAACGACCATATAGAAAGCGGTGGGCATGCGACACTCCAAATCTAACGCACACAAGGAAAGGGAGAGAGATGGGAGAAAGAGGAACGCCTAGGGGTCCCCTTTTATAAAGACGCCACACCCAACCCGAACCCTTACCCCTGGTTAACAACAACCGAGCCTAACCCATCCTGCCGTCCCACATTAAACAAGAGGGCGGAGGGGTCGTAACGGAATCCGAAGGCTGGATAACGATGGTACAGCCAGGACTCTTCCCCGAACAAGTCTCCATCTCCATCCTCATGTCATGCTCTCTCTCTCTCGCTGTTTTACGTCTTCTACGCTCGCTGAGGGTGTCCTGGTTAGTAGTGCAATTTGCATATGTCTGATCTGAAACCGACGGTGGCTGATAAGATAACGTCTTTCATCATAGAGATCGAGTCGGACGGTCCATCTACTAAAATTCAGCAAGCGGACCCATTCAAATCACGGCGTTCGCTGCATCTCTCGTGGCAGCTCCAACCAAAAATATTATGATTGAGGCAAAAATTATATTATTAGAGTAATTGAGCCATTTATTTATCATGTGGACATGGTAGTCACGATTATATATCACCGCATCTTACACAAACCTCTGCGATCGGGCATCTAGTTAAACTTTTTGTAAAGATGTTGGTGTGCGGGTACCGATAACATTGTAAAACGAAGCAGATGCAATTTTTCTTTGCATAGAAAGACTTGTATGGGTGCGATCTCCGACCTCTGAAAAGGTAGCACGTACTGTTATGTTCAGCTAGGGCATGCCGTGAAGAATGGGCAATGGCCAACCGACTCCGCTCCTGCTTTCCCACTCTCTGTCTCTCTCTCTCTCTCTTACGGCGGTCGCGTGATCGAGCCCCTACACGTGTCAACTAAATTAAACACACGTCAGCAGCAGCAGCGAGTGCGTGTCCACCTCATCTATTTCCTTCGCCCTTTCGGAAGCTAAGAAGTTGATCACATGTCCGATCCAGCAGAGTCGTTTTGACGGGTCGACGAACGAGCATGCTACTTTCAGCTAATCACCACCGTCCGTCTTCGTCGGCGTCTCCCGTTTATGTCGCAGATCAGGAAGGGGCGACGGCTATGATCGCGCTGGACCGAGCCTCGCTGCGAGGAGCAGCGATTCTCGCATCTGCCACGGCGGCCGCTCATCTTGTGGGCGTGGACCGGGTCAGCGGGAAAAATATCAGAGGCTTAAAATTAAGCGAGCGTAAGGGGACGCCACCGCATCATCACGTCGCCAGGGAGCGGAGAGGTCGCTTTTCGCCGTTGCTGCACGTGACGGAACGACGTTGGAAGAAAAGAAAACAAGAAGACTCCAAAGAAGGTCCTCCTTTATCCTGCGGCTCGGGCTGGGCTGGGCTGGGCTGGCTGCCTGCTTCAGAAGGACAGCGTCCGTGGAATCAGATTCGATGCTTGGCCGACGCTCGCCTAAAATGGAATCGGATACGAATTGGATACTAATATATTCGTACTTTATATATATATATAAATATAAATATAAATATTATTTAAATATAAAAATTTATATTTATATTTATTTTAAATAAATATAGATATATTTTATATATTAAAAATATAAAAATAATTATAGATATAACTAAGATAATTTAATTTTATGACTATAAAATTCAAAATCTTATTAAATAGATGACAAATCAAATTAATAATATATTCATATGATTGTATATTTTTTAAAAAAATTAATAAATATTATATAAAATTATATAAGATTATATATCAATTCGGATATACGGATACAGATCGAATAATTATCTATTCATATCCATATCTAATTTTTCTTAACAAATATGAATACGTATATAGATATTAGTCGGATCCTTAAATTTTTATTTATATTCGAATTAATTCGAATACGAAAATAAATTCGGACGGATAATATCCATATTACTTTCACGCTTACTAATTTCAATGCTCCGACCTTCTCCTCTGTGATATGTTCGTCTGTGTTCATCTGGATTTCGTGCTCGATCTGATCAAAACAATTAACCATTAGGATGTGCGGAGCTGAAATGCTTCTATTCACATTCATCAGTGATCGAGCAGAAACACGAGCATAAAGGGAACCAATCAAGCACTTAAGGTTCATTTGGTTCACGAAAAGAAAATTCTCTCATCTAAAAATATATGATGTCCAAAAAAAATGATTTTGATATATTTGAGTGGCCATAGAAAAATAGTATACTATAAATTAACTTATATTTTATTGCAATTCTATTTTTCTTAAAATGCTATGTAAAATATGTATTATATTCTTAATAAAAAAAATCTTATCCCATTATATTGATGGCTTTTAGGATATTTTTGAAAAAAAAATCAATTTATTTTTTAATTTTTTACAAGTATACCCTCCAAAACATTCAAATTTGCATAAATGCCTTTTCAAAATTGATATCTGCATGTCTTCATAAAATATTTTTTTTGTATATGTATCTATATCATCTAATACCGTTAAAGTTTAACAGTTTAAAATTAAAATAACTAAAATATCCTTATCAAATAGATGTGCAAAAATAAAAATTTATAAGGATATATATGTAAATTATAATTTTATGAGGATATTCACATAAATTTGAATATTTGAAAGGATATATACGTAAAAAATCTTAATATAAATACATCTCTCTTGATTTGTTAATTCTTTTCTTATTCTAACAGAAAAAAATTAATATATACAATTAAAATAATAAATTTACTTAATTTATTAATTTATATAGATAAAATGATCTTTCTATTAAATGATGGATTAAAATTATTTTATCTAAAAAATAATGAGGTCGCAACCATCTATATTTTCTCTAACATATAATAATATGCTTCTAAAAAAATATTTAAATCTAATATTAGATAAATAGCTTGTACATTTGCATCGAATGGACATAGTTATAGATTTGGACATTATATAATAATAAAAAATTATAATCTTATTATATTTTATTTTAAAAAAATTTATCAAAAATATCTTGGTGAAGTATATAAGGTATATCATATTGTTATAAGATGGACATAATCATACCATCTTGCATAAAAATAAAATAAATATAGCATTCTAATATATAAAATATTATATGATATTATCATCATATTATTATATTATGTAATATGTTACTAGATTGTAAAGTAAGAGGGCCTGAATCTATCTAGATGAAATAGATAAAAATTAAATTAAAAATTTTTATATGTATATCTATTTAAACATTCAAATTTGCATGAATACCCTCACGAAATTGCTATTTGTATATAAACCCTTATAAATTTTTTTTTGCACATTTATCCATAAAGATATTTTTAATCATTTAAATTTTAAATCATTAAATTTTTAACGGTGTTAAATGATGTGGGTACATATACAAAAAAAAAGAAAAAAGAAGGATATACATGTAAAATAAGTATTTTATGAGCGTATACATACAAATATCAATTTTAAAAAGATATTCACATTAATTTGAATATTTAGGAGGGTATATACAAAAAAAATCTTTTATTTTTTATAAAAAAGCCAATAATCTATGACTCATATGTGTTTTCCTTTCATATAAAATACATGGTGTATTGGAAGAGCTCTGAACTCTTCTTTTATATATATTATATATATATATATATATATAAAGTCTAGCATGCAACAATAATTGTAATTGATGATCCATTAATATTTGCAATTTATAATTCAAGGCATGGACCAAAGATGACCATTAAGAAACCAATGTGCTTATGCCACATGGTTATGTGCATATTTTGTCGAGGATTGTCGGGGCATGATTTTTTTTTGAAAAATTAAAATTTTAGTATGGGTCTGGAGAGGTGAGTCTCTCTATGGTTGGCCACCTTATATATCAATCTGGATTGTACTTTTCGCATAAAAAAATGATCAATCTTTTTTCATGATATCAATTGTTGAATTGTATTTTATATAGTTTTTAGAGCGTAATGCCAACTTCATAATCTTTGTTATGAGTAGACCCTAATACCTGATCTAAAGATATGGATGAACTTTGGTAGTGGCCGATCCATGCATCGGCCACCGACTCTCATATCAGCTATCGATCCCAGCATCGACGGTCGAACTTATCTTCAAGTATACGAGACTGTCAACCTATGTAGCAACCTTTGCCTGCATCATCAAAACAATATCCGAACATCGGACATCGATTTGGAGAAGGTGCTGACCTTGGCCACATTGGTTTTGATCTAGGCACCTACCATCAATTCTCACCTCAACAGTATGTATGGCAGATCTTCATGCCACACTTTCTTCACTCCTAATTTCAATTGCCATACTCAGCAAGATCGATAGAGAGCTCCCATACGATCATTTCAAATCAAGTCATTAAGAAAAGTGGTTAGCCACGCACAGAAAAAAGCCACATTAAATCTTCGAAGCTCAGGTACTCAAACCATAGCCATTAAGAAAAACTAGTCATGCGTGGGATAAGGTTATATAAACTGTTAAATCCTAGGGGCTTCGGTATTGAGATTCAAGTACTCTAGAAGAATAAATAGATAGAACAAAAAATTTACACTAACAATAAGCACAGAAAAATCACAACAATCACAAGAATACTAGAAATTTTTTATAGTTCAGTCGAAGCCTACGTCCATACAGGAATCAGAGTAAGAAGGAGCTTCCACTATAATAATAGTTTAAAGTATAAAAATTTTTTCTAACATCACATCGAGAACACACTTTTGATACAAAAAAAAAATTCAAAGATTAAATAAACCTCCAAAAAAAATTTTCTCGATGGAATAACTCTATCTGAAGGTTGAGTGAACTTCTTCAATCGATGTTCTCCAATTTTTTTTTTTGAACGAAGCACTCTCCAAACCTCTCTTCTTCTTTCTCTCTTTCTCACCTTTTGATGGCTCACAGTCTTCTCACGGCCTCCTCTCCTTTTTTTTCCTCTTGTATTTTGTTCACCACATTTGCGACCCCCTTTTTATAGGTAAAAAAAGATAGCAGTCCTTTACAGACTCATTTTCCATGCAACTAAAGAATTCTGCGCATCAAAAAGGTTTGGCACAAAAAAAAACTTTTTCCACACGCCACCCCGAAGCCTTTCACGTTGTTTTGGTTTAAAGTGATAGGTCCCATTGAGGAGGGACCACACCAACATTCGATTGGAGCCATTCATGGAAGCGGCCGGCCACGTACCTGATGAGGCAATGCCACCCATTAAATTCATGAAAATTAGAGCAAAATTTCGAGGATATGCTTGATGGAGGCAGAAAGACTTCTATAATTTTTTCTTCTTATAGCTACTATCTTTGTAAATAGAGATAATCAAGGAACCTCCAAGATACGCAAGTCTCAGACGCACTTCTTTCATCTATTCCAGATTTCTGACTTGAGCATCAGAAGATCTTCCAAAATGATCTTCGATCAGAAATTTATTTTGCAGATCCGGTCGCCACTATCTTCGTCGGACATCACCACACTTCCATGACTCCAACCCAATTCAGGAATCTGCTGTAACAATCTTGCTATAGATGAAATGTAGAGCTTCATCGTTCTTTGAAAGTTATATCAAATGAGATTCAATGATCATTTTTTCATATGAAAGATATGGTCTGAGTCCTCCATATGCTCATGCTTTGCACGGTTAAATCATGTACATTATTCCACCAAACCAATAAGATGGATCAAAAATGATAAATAGGTGTGAAGTGCATCATTGCATATATGAGAAGGTGCCTCCCTTCCGGCTCAGCGAGGCGGATAGAGGTCCATGAAATCTAGCATTCATCAGATGCCTTGTATAGTGAAATTTTATTTTTTTTCTTTGGTAAATACAGTGAAATTCTATTTGATAGATCGATGGATATCCGATACATGTAAAATCTTGGAATTAAATTTTTTAATCTTTCTGATATATGTGTGTGTGTGTCTATATATATATATATATATATAAAAGTTTATAATCGCACTTTTAACGAGATGAGGTACTTGTCAAAAATAGTGCATATAAAAGAAAAAAAAAAGAGAAGAAAATATGCCCAAAAGATAAATACATACAAAAGGTAACGTTACGGGCTCCGCAAGTTGCGCCTCCGATTCCTTTGTCCGATACTGAAGGATGTATGGCCAACTTGGTCTCGGAAAAAAAATGATAAATCGAGCTCGAGAAAAGAGAAAAAAGAAAATAGAAAAAAGAAGGAAAAGAAGGAAGAGAAGGGGAAAGGGGAGGAAAGAAAAGGGCAGCTCAACTACCACTATTCCATCCTGCGTGGCACTGGTAGCGCACCAGCGGAGGCAGAGGAGTGGTCCACTGGGGGAGGTAGCGGACAGGTGAACGGGCATAACCCATTGGTTAAGGGTGCAAAGAACAGCGAGGCAAGGGAAGGCGTGTCCGGGGGAGGAGGGAATTCAATTCTCGCTGATCTCCCTCCACCATGTGTTCATTTGGGTTGGAATGGGATGGTTCTCTCTCTCTCTCTCACTTGGTCAGTTGGCGCTGGGTCTCACTCCACTCGTCCTTTTTTTTTTTTCTCCTTCCAGAAAAGCAAGTGTTAAACGGGTCTAAAATCTATATTATCTTCTATCACTGGCTTTCGACAAGACACACACACGCACACAGGGAGAGAGAGCGTGTGTGTGTTTTAGGTTCTACATTGGTTTGGTTGGTCGAGTCTTTTTGACTTTTTGGTTGTGCCCTAGGAGCTGAATCTGAGATTTTAAAGTTGTTCCGGCTTTTCTGAGTTCCTTGAATTGAGCTTGCTGGGCCTCCTCTTTTTCCTCCTTTTCATGGAAAACGTACGCCAGAGGCTTAGAACTTTGGGAATGGGTGAGGTTCCAAAACAAGTCAGGACTGGGCCATCCATTGCATTTCTTCCCCTCCGCTGCTCCGAGTGGCAGACATATCACCCAAGTCTACCTCGCTTTATTTCCGGACCATCTTTCCCGCACCCAAAATTGTATTGTATCTGAGATTCCTTGTTTATATCAACAATGAGAAATTATATCCTACCACTATATGCACCACGTAACCATGAGTACCGATAACCCCAGCCGCCCATTTTTATAATAATATATTGAGATGAATGTTTGATGAATAAAATCTACAAAAATAAACGATTGTGATGTATAGCCACAAAAACTTCCAGTACCACACCACTACAGAAGCAATATATGGATCTATGCATGGCGACTGGATTTTCTAATTACTTGGTATTTAAAAGAAAAATTGAGAGAGAAAATCAAAATGAATTAACGGACCGACCAAACTTTTTCCAAACAGAAGAAGAATTCTCTCATCCAACGTGGGTGATTTTGAGAGAGAAACTGGCAAGTGGCATATAGTTCAACATGATTTGATGTAACCATGTTTCACAATTTTTTTTACAAATATTTTTTATTGACCAAACATGGGAAAAAATCGCTTTCTTTTTTTTTTTTTCAATGATCAAATAGAGTCTTAAAGTGAACGGAAATAGAGGGGTCATCAAGAAAATGATGATTTCCATATAATTTTTGTTGGAGTAAACCGACCGACCTCCATAAATCGATCGATCTCCGACACACACCGACCGACGTCCGACTCTGACCCATCAAATGAACAGACGATCCTGAAAGCGATTACCGACATATGTCGGCCGAGCAGATCGACGCTACTCTCGACCGACCAACCGAACACCCTTCACTGAATTAAGATCGGCAGACGGTCGATGTTTGGACTCTACAGACAATAAGCTACTTCGGCTGTCGATATTTCAGAGTTATTAACCGACAACCGACTCCCGACGAACAGTCGGTTGACTCATTCAAATATATCATAACCGTCACGAACGGTTATTCCACTGATATCGCGGCGTAATCTATGGAGATTAATAACTCATTACGAGAATATCGTCCTGTGATTCTATGCCGTTAAGTGTAAGACCATATCCGGCAGTTACGATGATCTATTCTATAAAAAGGGATAAGGCAAAAATTTCGGTAAGCTAATCTTGATACATTGAGCTCTATCTCCGTTCTCATTCGATTGTTGTCCAGTCTCCTTCTCTGACTTAAGTATCGGAGGGTCCCCATCGAAGATAACTCCGGTCAGTGCGAACTTCATTTTGCAGGTGCTCGTTCACGGTGAACAGGAGACGAAGGGATTGGCAGCAATAGATTGACGCGCCAGATAGGGGGAAGAACAAGAAGGAAACTCGCAATGACGAAAATCAGAGCTCAACGATCAGCGACGATCGGATCGGCAAGACACTCTTCCCGTCGGGAAGAGGCCCCTCCCCCGCCTTTGGTAGCAGAGCCCAATTCTCCACGTCCCGTGATTACTACAGACACTCAGATTGCTGCGATCGTGCAACAAATGAACGTCTTCGCGGAAGCAGTCAAAAGCCTCCAACAACAGCAAACCCAGCCACCACAACTATCGACGGAGCAACCGGTGGCACATTCAGCGCCTTCCAAGCATAGCCACCATCATCCGCGACAATCTTCGTCTCTTCTACCAGAGCGGTGATCTCGACTCTCTCAACAGGATGAGCAGTGGCACTCGCGGTAATCTCGACGCGCCATCCACCATTCACGGTGCCCCTCTCCTTCCCAGTTAGATCGAGCAAAGAAGGGGAAGCGATCGCGAACACCGTCTGCCTTTAATTCATCGGGAGGATCAACTCTTGGAGTCTTCCACCACCGACAGCTTGAAGACTACGAACGTAAGTTCGAGAAAATCGATCGCCGACTCGCCCAGCTCCAGATAGACGGTCAGAAATCGTCAAACGACTTCGATTTCCATACCGCCCAGCCTCTCTCCCGACTTATTTTGAACAAACTGATCCCGACTCAGTTCAAGATACTGCATGTGGAGCCTTATGATAGTTCCACCGACCCAATTGATCACCTCCACAGCTACAAGGCTCTCATGACAATCCAGGGAGCAACTAATGCTCTTCTGTGCATCGATTTTTCGGCCACACTTCAGAAAGTTGCTCGGGCCTGGTACTCTGGGCTTCGGTCGGGAAGTATTTACTCCTTCGAGCAGCTGGAACATTTCTTCGTGGCCCATTTCAGCACTAGCCGAAGGCCGCCACGAATCTCGGATAGTCTCTTTTCGATCAAATAAGGAGAGACCGAAATACTTCGAGATTTCGTGGTCTGATTCAATGCGGCCACACTTGAGGTCAGGGACCTTAACGAAGATATGACCATATCGATCATGAAAAGAGGTCGAGGGGTCTCGATTCACGTACTTACTGGATAAAACCCTTCCTCGGACGTATGCTGAGCTCTTAGAACGCACGTACAAATACATGCATGCGGACGAAAGAGCTTCTGGCCGGCACCAGGTAGAAAATAAAAGTCAGAAAAAAAAGTAGAAGAAGAGTGGGGCTCCGGCCAAAACGAGTAGGCCCCCATCCAACAAGCAAGCCTCACCCCGACGACGGAGTTCGAGACCGACACATAATATGTATAATTCCTATATCCCTCTCTCTGCTCCTCGTGCATAGATTCTCATGGAGATCGAAGGGACGGAATATCTACGACACTCTCCGTCGATGAAAGTGAGGAACCGTGATCGAAGAAAGTATTGCCGATTTCATCGAGACCACGGCCACGACACTGAACAATGCATCCAGTTCAAGGATGAAATAGAAGTCCTGATACGATGTGGTTATCTTGAGAAATATAGGAGGGAGCCGTCGACTCAACCCCCTCTCAATCGACGACCCCAAATGACTGAAAAAGCTGTGAATAACCAACCGACCACGGGAGTCATCAACATGATCACCAGACGATTGGATCGGGGGGCAACTCCCAACGAGGAATCGACGAAGCGCCCAAGACTCCATGATGTAATAACTTTCTCAAAGGAAGATGCTCGGAGAATTCAAACTCTCCATGATGACGCTGTTGTTGTTTCAGCAACAATAGCGAATTGTAATGTAAAAAGGATACTTATTGATAATGAAAACTCAATTGACGTTCTATTTTACTCGACCTTCTCTCGAATGAAATTGCCAATTGATCGACTCAGAAAAAACTCGACATCGTTAGTCGGATTCACTAGAAATGCGGTTACAGTGGAAGGAGAAATCACCCTCCCCCTAACTGCTGGGATTGAACCACAACAAAGCACCATCTTCATAATCTTTATGGTCGTCCGAGTACCCTCAGCCTACAATGCCATACTCGAAAGATCCGGACTAAATGCCATGAGAGTGATGGTCTCGACATACCACCTATTGGTCCGATTCTCGATCAAGAATGACATCGAAGAAATGCGTGCAGATCAACAATTCGTCCGACGTTGTTTCACGATCTTCATCTAGAACAATAAACCTGAGGACTCCCTGTCGGCCGACAAATTAGACCAAAGGGAGAACCAAGAAAGTGGTGAGCCAGTCGAACAATTGACTTCCATCCCGATAACAGAAAATTTCAAGCAAACGATCCGAGTCGGGTCACAATTGTCCGATTCGGAGCAACAACAACTAATCAAATTGCTTAAAGCCAATGCCGACATCTTTGCTTGGTTGGCCATGGATATGCCTGGCATTCCTCCAGAAATAATGACCCATCGGCTCAATATTAGTCCAAACGTCAAGCCGGTGAGGCAGAAAAAGTGGTCCTTTGCCCCGAAAAGACAAAGCAATCGACGAGGAAATCGACAAACTACTCGCAGCAGGATTCATCAGAGAGGCCACATATCCAGACTGACTTGCCAACGTAGTCATGGTAAAAAAGACTAACGAAAAATGGAAGATCTGCATCGACGACACTGACCTGAATCGAGCCTGTCCGAAAGATAGCTTCTCACTGTCAAAGATCGACCAGCTGATAGACGCAACATCGGGTCATCGACTACTGAGCTTCATGGATGCCTTTGCTGGATATAATCAAATCTGCATGGCACCAGAGGATGAGGAACACGCAACTTTCGTAACTGACAAGGGCTTATACTGCTACAAAGTAATTCCTTTCGGTCTGAAAAATGTCGGAGCCACCTATCAATGACTCGTCAACAAAATCTTCAAAGTACAGATCGAATGAAACATGAAAGTGTACATAGACGATATGCTGGTGAAAAGCACCCAGACTTCGAACTATATTCGAGATTTGAAAGAAGCTTTCAACATGCTCCGACGACACCAAATGAGGTTAAATCTGACCAAATGTGCGTTCGGAGTGACCTTAAAAATTTTTTTTGGATTCCTTGTTTCGCAACGAAGGATCGAAGCCAATCCTAAAAAAATAAAAACTATTATCGACATGAAGCATCCAAATACGAAGAAGGAGGTACAACAATTGAATGGCGGAATCACCGCACTCAGCTGATTTATCTCTAGGTCGACTGAAAGGTGTCTACCATTCTTCAAGACTTTGAGGCAAACGAAGGACTTCTCCTGGTCGGATGAATACCGACAAGCCTTCAAAAATCTAAAGAAGTACCTGGCTTCTCCACCTTTACTCATAAAATCAAAGGTCAGAGAAATACTATATCTCTACTTGACGACATCGATAGAGACGGTCAGCTCGGTACTCATTCGGAAAGACAAAAATTGAATTCACCGACCCGTCTACTACACCAGCAAAGTGCTCCATAACGCCGAAGTCTGATATTCAAGAGTAGAGAAAATGATCTATGCCCTGATCATATCGGCACAACGGCTTCGCTTTTACTTTCGGGCACACTCCATTGCGGTCCTTACCGATCAACCATTAAAAGTGATCCTGCACCGTCCTGATACATCGAGATGAATGGCGAAGTGGGTGGTGAAGCTAGGTGAATTCGACATACAATACTGACCACGGCTATCCATGAAGGCACAAGTCCTAACCGACTTCATCGCAGAATGTACAATAGCTGACAACAAGTCGGAAGATGCAACCATGAAGGAGGCTGCAACCCCCAAGCCCGACCTAAGGTCGACCTGGGTGCTGCATATCGATGGGGCATCGAATGCTCAAGACAGTGGAGTTGGCCTCATTCTCACCAACTCAGAAGGGGTAGTCACCGAGTACACCTTTCGGTTCGACTTCAAAACTTCAAACAATCAAGCTAAATACGAAGCTCTCTTAGCCGGTTTGAAAATGGCTAAGAAGCTCGAGATTGACAGTCTGAAAGTCTTTACCGACTCTCAACTGATCATGGGATAAGTCAAAGATGAATTCGAAGCTCGAGACCCGATCATGGTGATATACCTTCAAAAGGTGAAAGACCTCATGATGAATTTAAGATACTTCGAGATCTTTCACATATCCAGGATCGAGAATGCTTGAGCCGATGCACTTTTCAAATTGGCAATGGTTGCTTACAATTCGCTGGGCCGAACATTCATGGAGTGTCTTGAATAATCGAGCATCGACAAAAATGAAAAAGTGTTGCAGCTAATAGTCAAACCTAGTTGGATGGATCCGATCATCCGGTATCTGTCTGACTGAGTCCTCCCTGAGGATCCTGCGAAAGCAAAACGAACCCGATGGATAGCTTCTCAGTATGTGATGATGGATAGTCGTCTCTACAAAAGGTCATTCTCCCTTTCCTTACTGAAGTGCCTAAGACCGATCGATGCCGATTATGCACTTAGAGAAATATATGAAGGAATTTATGGAAGCCACTTGGGGGGCAAGTTCCTAGCCTACAAGATTTTGCGACAAGGTTACTATTGGCCCATAATGAAAAAGGATGCGGCTGACTTGATCCGGAGGTGTGAACCATGCCAAAAGTATGCCAACATACAGCATCAACCTGCCAGTCGGCTAACGTCCATTGTCGCACCCTGATGTTTTGCTCAGTGGAGAATCGACATACTCGATCTTTTTTTTCCGACGTCTGGCCAAAAAAAATTCATAGTGGTCGCAATCGACTATTTCATCAAGTGGGTAGAAGCCGAACCCCTGGTCCAAATCATCGAACATAAAATGGAAGACTTCATCCAGAAATCTATCATCTACAGATTCGGACTGCTACATACCATCATCACCGACAACGGATGATAATTCAACGATCAGAACTTTAGAGAATTCTGTACGAAGTTCCATATTACACATAAGCTTACATCAGTCGGGTATCCGCAATCAAACGGAGAGGTTGAGGTGACCAACCGATCAATCTTGCACAGGTTAAAGACCCGACTGAATGAGGCTAAGGGTCTTTGGGTCGAAGAGCTATATCCAGTTTTATGGGCGTATCGGACAACTCCCCATATACCGACTGGAGAGTCTCCTTTCAACTTAGCCTATGGGACGGAGTGTCATTTCTACAGTGGTAAAAGGCTGGACTGAAAAGGCACAAGCTGCTGACAAGTGCTGGAGTCCTCAAAATAATCACTTTCCGTAAAAGTTGAGCAATATAATGAATCGGACAACTCCGAGTGTCGAAGAGCCGACTTGGATCTCCTACTAAAACTCTGACGCGAAGCTCAACTTC
Source organism: Elaeis guineensis (assembly GCF_000442705.2). Lineage (NCBI taxonomy): Eukaryota > Viridiplantae > Streptophyta > Magnoliopsida > Arecales > Arecaceae > Elaeis > Elaeis guineensis. The sequence goes on from NC_026003.2 coordinate 123,369,965, forward strand.
GCATGGCCACGTACCGATAAAAGATAGCTCGATACTATAACACCAAAGTCAAGCTGAAAGTTTTTCGATCAAGAGACTTAGTTATGAGAAAAGCAAAAATTTCAAAACTTCTAGATCAAGGAAAGCTATCTCCGAACTGGAAAGGACCCTACAGGATATCAGAGACAAACAGACCGGGTGCCTATTGGCTCGAAATCTTGGAAGGTTCGGCTATTTTCCGAACATGGAATGCTAATAATCTAAAATTGTACTATCAGTGATCCTTGCACGGACTTAGAAATATAGTTCTGTTCCAGAATCATAAACCAGACTTCTAATGAAATGTCGATCCTCATTGTGGAGGCCGGATCATCAATGTCATGGCATGGGGTCTGATTTTTCAAAGAAGTCAGAAACCTTCAGCCTGACCACCGACTGCATCCCTATTCTCCTACAGAACCGACCTATCTACTTCAACGGGAGGCTAGCGCCGGCCACGCAGATTTCTTCCACAAAAGCCGTGCCATCCCCATAGTCAGCTTTCTGTTCAAATGGCTGGCTAATTTGCCGACTTGATATCAATCAAGAAAGGCAAAATACCAAAACGATCAAGGTCGGATTGAAATTATACCAACATGGCCACGATCAGTTGAGAGATATTCGGCTTGCCACCATTTATCAGATAATACGACATATGAACCCGATCAAAGTTCGAATAACAGATATACAACTTACTATCGTTATCCTAACTAAATACATTGGAAACTATACGACTAGCAGACCTTACAATCTGCAGAATGGTCGGATCTACGATCTACATTCGGAGACTACTCCATGGACGGACATCACAGACATTTCAGCAAATAAAAATTCTATATCTTGAAGAAAAATATTTTCATTCATTATCAGAAAAGAAAGTACAAAATTGGATCGAAGTCCGATTACAACTTTCTTTATCAAAAAAAAAGATACACCGACTAATCTTTGTTGCTGCCTTCCGCTGAAGAATCGGTGGACCCACTTTGAATCAGTTTCTCCAACAAATTTTACCTTCCAGCTCGAAAATGGTACGAATCAGATCAGACTGCGAAGATGGTTGGCCGATCATACTGCCCAACCAACCATGACAATAGTCTGATCCACTTCTACATGAAAAATACGATCAACGACCGCACCCTCCTTACTGTAGCCCGATCGGCAACTAGAGCTAGAGGCAGGCTTTAAATTTTTGTTCACCGACGAAAATGACTTTGATCATGCAGCTGAGATGGAGATGCGGGATACACAGAAATGGATCATCGACCCCACCATCGGTATCAGGAGTAAAAAGCTGACATCGGTCTGAAGCACGATGCCACTTCTAAAACCGACTAATGGTCGGACCTGACAACGGAAAAGCCTTTGAGTCCGACAGGAAGTCGTCGGCCGAAACTCACGACCGACCACCCCCTGTGGCAACCTCACTCATCGAAAATACTCAAGGAATCTAGACTGAGGAAAGCGACAAGAGGTGATTTTTGCTCAACAGCTGCTCTCCAACAGAGCCCTCTTTCCAAAAAAGACAAAATGAGGAATGAGTACCTGACTGACAGAGTCCCTTTATATAGGAATGCCTGACAGCCCAGATGAAAGCGGTCAGATCGAGAACACGCTGGATGACGACACATGGCAATAGATTGAAACATCATCAGACGACGGTTCGACGCACTTACCTCAGATTGAATCATGTTATCTCTATCCACGTGAACATCTCCGACCCAATGGCACCCCGACACATGGCGAAAATCTACATGCCAGAATTAAATCCTGCGACGCCGGTTCGCCTTCCCAATGTAACAGCTGGCGTCGGCTCACCTTCCCGATACGATGCCTGACACCAAATTCTCCTACCAATACGAAGGCTCGAAAGCAACAAAATGACTGTTCGGCTGACTCCAATGAAGGTGGTGTCAGAGCCGAAATTCGACATGACAGACAATTACTCCTTTCGTCCAAGGCAATTAACCACATGACGACACACGCAATGATCCACCATTGGACTCGAGAGTGGGGAGACAACTGTTGTAGTAAACCGACCGATCTTCATAAACCGACCGATCTCCGGCACACATCGACTGACGCCCGACTCTGACCCACCAAACGAACAAACGATCCTGGAAGCGATTACCGACTATATATCGGCCGAACAGACCGACGCTACTCTCAACCGATCAATCTAATATCCCTCACCGAATCAAGATCGACAGACGGTTGATGTTCGGACTCTACAGACAATAAGCCACTTCGGCAATCGGTATTTCAGAGTTACTAACCGACAATCGATTTTTGACGAACAGTCGACCGACTCATTCAAATATATTATAACCATCACGAACGGTTACTCCATTGATATCGCGACGTAATCCATGGAGATTAATAACTCATTATGAGATTATCGCTCTGTGATTCTACGTCGCTAAATGTGGGACTATATTCAGCAGTTACGATGATCTACTCTATAAAAAGAGGATAAGACAATAAATTTCGGTAAGTTGATCTTGATACATTGAGCTGTCTCCGTTCTCATTCGACTGTTGTCCAATTTTTTTTTTGATTTAAGTATCAAAAAAATTTTTATTAAAAATAATTTTGATCAATATGAATTTTATTTTGTAGATGCCCAATGAACAGACGGTGAAGAGAGCGGCAGCAACAACTTTCATTAAAAGCAAGCTGTCCTCGTAAATGAACGCAAATTCAAGTTCAACGTACATAGTTTATTTGTTATTCCCGAAATCTATCTTCATTTGGAGCGGATTGGTGGAGAATATTTTTATAGTTTTTTTTATTATATATAGTACAGAAAAATTATTCATGGGATTTTATAGAATAGAATTGAGGCCAACATATCAAAACAAAAAGTATATCAAGGATTAGTGCAGTATCTGAAACTAAAATGGGTTGAATTGCTACTTTTTATCTTTCTTGGCCTACTCGGACGTTAGTGTTCCGATATTTCTCATTGTTGAGGGTGCCATTCCTGCATTTCTTATTACTTGAGAATATGGGCTTTGATAACAAAAAATTGAGAACCAGCTGGATCAATTCCTATCGGTCAAAATTTAATAAAAATATGAAGTTTGAATTAGAATGTAATGTCATATGATTGGTTAATTGTCATCGTTGGAAGCTATCTCCTTGCCATCACCATAAAGTTGGATATAAAGCGGCAATTTTGAGGCTTAGAAGGAGTTTAGTGTGAATGGAACATGAGAAATTCTTTGTGCACCACGAACAAAAAATTTGATATGGAATGCACCGCTTTATGTAATTGATCTATGTAGCCATTACTTTCCAATGTATATTTAATGTCTGCAGTTTCATTTTTTTATTTAAAAATTTTATATAATAAAAATATCTTTTTTTTTTTTAAATTATGACATCTTATGGCATATTACGACTTTCTATACGGAGAATGTCATAATATGGTCCAAAAAATTATGACATTCTACGTCAAATTATGACTTACTACATGTAGGATGTCATAATATGACTCAGGATGTCATAACATAGAAGAGGTATTTTTATCCAACCATTTTTTAAAGCACATTTAATACCTGCAGCTCTGTTTTTTTATTTAAAAATTTTAAATAATAAAAATATTTCTATTTTTTGAAAAAAAATTATGATATCCTGTGGCATATTATGACATTATGCGTCAAAATTATAACTTCTTGTACGCAGAATGTCATAATATGAACATAAGACGTCATAATTTTTTTCAAAAAGTAAAGATATTTTTATTATTTAAAATTTTTAAATGAAAAAATAAAATTGTAAGTATTAAATATACGTTGGAAAGCAGTGGCTACATAGATCAATCACATAAAGCGATGCGCTCCACGTTGAATTTTCTATACTGCCCGTGGTGCACAAAAATTTTTCATGGAATATATATGACGCTGTGAGAGACACCAGTGGCTTGTTCGGTTCGGCGATGATTTCAGCCCATGAACATTCCTGCATCTTTGTGGGTCTCGTCGGCTGGAAACAAAATAATATCCAAACGAAAGCGGGGTCATATATATTCTCCACATTCACTATATATACTTGGATGGAGAAGTTAATAGCCAATATTGATGATCAAAGTTTGTTACATTGGCACACAGCACCTATATCAAACATATCTTACTCTACTATATCAATATCAAATCTACTGAATTTTTGTATGCCGAACCAACCCTACATTGGATATATCCATACCATACTGAGATGATATGGGCATGATGGTATATCTTGTGTGTGATGGACATAAATCTTATATTGCTAGAATGATTATTGTTTTTTTTTTTGGGTAAGATTGGAATGATTATTGTTAATGATTTAAAATTTACTACATTGTAATGGAACTATAATAATGGTTGTTATCAAACTTTTATTTTAGTGATAGCTATTGTAATAAAAACTACTGGTGATTATTATTTCAAATTATTTTTTTAAATAAATCAGATAAAATTAAATCATTCTAAAAATAAATACATTCATGGGAATTAAAAAGATACTAAAAATTGAGCAAGAAGATCAGTTATGAAATACCATGATGTAGTTGTGGTTGGTTAATTATCACTCGGGGATGGGATCTAACGGCCATACATGGTGAATCTGAAAACTATGTAATAATTATCAAAAAAAAAAAAAAAAAAAATCTCTTGCTAAATGAATGTTGGGAACTTTCATTATCTATGCAGCATAAATTCGCTTTCTTCTGACGGCACGGAATTTCGCCATCGAAAGTGTAGTACCAAAGATTCCGACTCTGCTGTAACTAAACTAACAGACCAAAAGCAAAAAAAAGATTTTTGCACCAGCTAGCACAAAACAATTCTTTATTGGGTCATTAGTTAAAAACACAGATTTTAAACCGGTCATTAATGAATGAGCAAATGATGATGTATTGTTTCCCTTGTTTTATTATATTAATGACAGCAACAAATCGTGGCGCCGTATGTGTCATCATCATTTAAAATTTCTGAATGGTCTCGATTCGGGCAACTAGGGATCCACTGCAGCGGGAGGATACGGCGCTATCAAAAACCTAGCTTGCTTGCTTTCACCATACTCATGACGAGGCGCCCCCACAAGAAGGTAAGGCCTCATCTCATCCAGGAGCTGCCAGCCGTGACTGCTGAGTCATTGACGTATTTCCTTCCCTCTCTTTTTAAATTTCTTCTTTCGCTCTTTCTTTTTCTTTTTTTTCATTCCAAGGCAAGGCATCTCCTCCTCCAGACTTCCACGCTCGAACAACCCACCACCTATCGTGACGTGACGTGATCAATTAATTGAATAAATGCAAAACCAATGGTAGCATTCAGACGACGATTTCTTCCTGCTTCTCCCGCTTGGTCAGGCTAGGGTGGCGATAAGGCTCTTAAGCAGAAGTCAACACTTTTTTATTCTGTAAAAGAGAGAGAGAAAAAAAAAAAATTATACATTTAAGCTGCTGTCTCCACGTGAATAATTATCCTTTGAGATTAGAGATTAGAGACGCTAAATATTCAATGTAATCTGTTTGTTAATTAGCCAAGGATCCAACCGGGCACCAACTCTCCAAGTCAGTGGTCGCTTGGTCGGCCCGTCAGACGTACTTACTACGTACCATCTCCATTTCTCCAAACGGGTACGCCACCACCAAGAAAAATAGTAGGGAAGTGCTCCGCTAGGCGGATGACTGGATACATAAAAGTCAGACAACCTCCCATTCTCAAATGAATGATTATGTAATTTAATGTAATTTGTTTGTTAATTTGCCAAGAATCCAGCAGGACCAACTCACTCGCCGAATTGGGCCGTCGGACGTACGTACCATCTCTCATTTCTCTCAATGGCTACGCCATCGCCAAGAAAAATGGTCGAAGGTTCCGTCAGTAATAAATCGGGAGGCATCTCGTTGCTTCCCTTATAATCAAAAAAGCAAAAATCGTAGAAAGTGACGGGAGACGCTCGGTAGGATGGCCAGACGGACGCAAGGATGGATCGAGTCAAACAAACTCCCCTTCTCAAAAGGCCGGAAAGATACACCTGGCTAACAAATCAATAATCCTTCAAATTAAAAAAAAAAAAAAAAAAAAAGGGTTGGCAAGTCCAGTAAAACCTAGCATACACGAACAGGAACGTGGATGGGTTCTCTCCTACTTCCTCCTGATGGTAATGACATATCCAACCTGGATCCATATCGAAGTACCTCCAAGCACTGGTCCATTGAACATTTCTTACTTGTGTTGTCCATTTTTAGTTTCTTATCACAAGGTCAAATAGCATTATATTTCCTTTGATAAATTAGGTGGATTCGCGTGTTAAAAAATAAAAATGTAAAAATTTTGGTGGGTCCCCCTTCTTTTTTTAGGAAAAAAAAGAGAGGAAAATAGAAGAGGGCCTGGTCGGTATTGTTTTTGTTTTCTATTCTTATTTTCCAAAAATCTAAGAAACAAAAGTTGAAGTTGACCAAACACACATATATAATAAGGGTTTTGCTAACCAGTGCCCTTAGGGAACATTTATTGTTCCTCCAAACCCAGCAAAATCAAATAACATTTATTATATTTTTAAAGTTCTCATACTAATGCACTTACGTGATATTAAAGATAAATATTTTTTTATAAAGACAATTATACTCTTTACAAAGAAAAAAAAGCAATTACTTACCTTCACAGAAGGTGAAAAAGCTTAACAGAAGGTTCCCGTATCATTTCGGATTGCTTGAACAAGCATTAGAATTGGATGATATTTTTTATTTTTTTATTATGAATGCTACTAATTCTATTTGACTATGTACCTTTTTCTATTTAATATTTTAAAAATATTTTTATTTATAAATTATTTTTGAGTCTATTTGAATTTTTTTTTAATTTTTTTTATTTAGTGGATATCTTGAATATATTGTGGGTATGTTTTTATTTATGAGTGCATTGGTATAAGAACCTTGAAAATACAAAAAATGTTATTTACTTTTGTTGGTTTTCAAGGAACAATTCATTGTTCCTTAACCAGTGCCTAGCAAAACGCATATGATCAACCATTTTATGTGTTAAATGATGTGTATATGTTTGGATAGAGAACAAGTAGGGAACAACCTCCTATTCCCTCCTTATCCGGCCAAACGGCCTTTTTTAACTGATGAAATAGGATCATTTCGTCATTATGATGCTCGAGGATATCCCTCCAACTTGCTTCATAAGTCAATTCCATAAAGAGGGATGGAATAAACTTATTCCCTTCCGTGGTATAACCCAATTACCACATTACCCGTCCACTTTTCCGTTCACTCTCAGATACACGAAAACCACAAGGCAATTTTATCTTTATGATATAATCCAAATTATTGGAAACCCAAAAAACATTAAATGCACTATATACTCTCCCCTTATCCTCTCTTAATTATTCCTCCAATCAAATACTAAAAAATTTTTATCCCATGGAATAAGCCTATCCCTTCTACAGTGCCTGAATAATTTTTTTCTTCTTCTCTCTAAATCTATTCTGCCATCAAAAAGCAGCAATTTTTAGCAACCAATATTTATTACTTTCAAAAAAATGAAAATAAAAGGTTTAAAAAAAAAAACACAAACAAGACAACAAAGACTGTTTTATTTTTGTTCTTCATCTTCTTGTTGTAGAACCAGAATGTGATTGACATTGAATTGGACACAAAACAGGGAACTACATTTTAGAATTTGGTATCCATTATGCTACAAGTGGTGCTAAAGAAAAGTTTGAAAATTACAGTTCTGTATCTTCATCTTCCTTCGTCCATCCGTATTTGAACTGGCAGGTTTTTGTACCAAAACTAGCAGGTTCAGCATCTCCCTCATCTAGCAGTCGTCCAAACTTGAGAGCCACACAAACGTCCAATGCAGCCTCTTGTTTGTATACACCTGACAACATAGCAGTCTTTTCCAACTTATTTTGACGTCATGTTCCTTCTACGATGACAAGTTTTAGTTCCTGACAGAAAACGCTAGAGATCCAATCATAGTGCGAGGATGACTTTTTACAACAATCAGAAAATTTTCTTTTAAATATTTACATCAGTTATTAATTTAATTACAAATAGGCATGCCTAAGTCACAAGACGTGGCATAAAATCCTGGCTCCGCTACTTTATTCACTACCTCGAGCTTAACGGTCTGGCTGGCTGCATACTGCATCAAAGGCAAAACTAACTGCATCAAAGGCAATTCCCAGGCATCCAGCGAGCATCCACCGAGAGGTTCGAAATAAAAAAAAAATATTTTTTTTATCCATGAACGAAGAAAGAAGCATCTCTTATCAAAAAAAAATCTCTCTAAAAAAAATAATATCATCAATTCTTAGCATGTCTCTTGATGGTGAAAAAAAAATAAAAAGAAAGATGGCTGAGCGCTGGCTATGATACATATGACCAAAAAATCCACTACAAACATAACGAAATTTGGAACAACTATACAAAAGAGAAAAATCGTAGAAGCGAAAGATGTTAAAAATAAGAGGAGGAATAGAGAATCTTAAGCCTGTTCGAAGCGCTTCCTCATGCAAGCCAAATCGACTAGGAGATGGGTTATTCACCCGATCGTCAGCCTTTGGGAGTTCTAACTCGAACTCCAGAGAGACTCCGTACCAAATCCGGGACCGACTCAAGTCGTTTGAAGTTAGTACGAAGCCAAGGGCGCTAGGCCCAACCTCACTCCGTTCTCCGATTGGATTCTCAGGATTCATCATCGAAGAGGATTGGTCTCCCGCAAAATTATCGGAACCCGCCATTCAAGTCAAAGTAAAAAAGCTAAAAAGTAGTCTGAAAAAAAAAAAAGAAGGAAAGATAGATGGACGAGGAACGATGAATGAAAACCCATCTGACAACAAGACAGATGACAGAGGAATAGAATGGCGAGAAAATACTTTCAGAAATCCTTTCGAAGGGCTATAGTGAAAACAGTATGGTGGCAACTCGGACAAAAGAGACGAAAAAAGAAAGAAAGCGAAAGAGGTTAGGAACAATCGAAGGATCGAGAACAGACTTTTTTCCCTACTTACGGTCGAAGGAAATAATCCCCAGAGATATCGAATCGCTTCTTGCCAAATGACTTGCGGCACGTGACGTCTCCCTATTTGCCAGCCACAATCACCAGTTGATCAAATCGATGCTGTGCTATAAAAAGAAGATTTTGAATCGATGTTTATTTAATTCAGCCAGGATGGCTTGGCCATGATGTTTCATATTCGTCTCAAAAATCGCACATATCCCATCAACTAAAAGATCTTTTCATATCCTCAGTTTAGAAAAGTAGGTGTACTCCCTTCGTCCGACCAAAGTTGAGACTCGGGAGTAAGGGGCATATGTTAGGAGAAATTTCATACGGACCGATGATATAAAAAGACTCAAGATGTCCCGACCTAGTAGGCTCACCTGCTAGGCCTTCGCTGACCCATCGTTAGTCATGATTTCCGTCATTTCATCACCGACTACGTCCGTCCGACCAACTTTATGCTATTGAACAAACCTCAGCTCTGGATTTCTCCATCTGATGATGGCACAGAGCATCCGACTTCTGATCGTGACTGACCAGTCATCGGTCCATTTACACCAATTGACATATCAGTTCAAATTTCAATATCTGTCAGACGACAACTGTTACAAAGCGAATAAAGCAATCACAACCGTTATATCTTGAGAGTCTCAAACGACAATTCCATCACTACGCATAAATCGCGCTCTAGTCGGATGAGATCATACCAACCGACTTACCAACCACAGCTTCTATCTTTGTCCATAAAAGGTCTAAAGAGAATCCTAAAAAAAGATACGTTGTTACTCTGCCTCTCATGCTCCTCTTTCTATTGAGAAAGAATCCTGATTTGAACATCGGAGGATTTCCGCTGGAGTAACCTCCAGCCAAAATTTTTTTGCAGATCACATCCCAGAAGACCCAACCTCACCATCCAATCTGACATCTCGGTGACCTACGGAGTCTTGCACCAACATATACCAATGCAGCCATTATGGTAAAGGCACCTCTCTACAGAGGAAACGATTATCTAACAAAATAACTGCTCTTGTAATTTATGCGGTTGTGCCTTCTTGGTCTTCCTTTGTTACCTGTCATCTAACATGATGAGGCGTATCTTAAAATTCCACAATCTTAACCAATATTATAACATCTAGAATTTCAGCATGATGTTTTGCTTATAAAAGATCAGTCCATCTCAACCGCTACCTCGCTGTTCTTCATACATCTGTGGCCTCATGGTTTCAATCCTAGAACTCTAATGCCACTGCTATGCTCTGAGCACTTACAAGCTTTATCACTCGTTTCACACTTGAATAGCTCGGTGCATCTCCATTTATTCTTCCAAATGTTTCGGAGGGTGCAAGAAACAGGTGTCCTAGTCTTCTCAACTTGGGTGCTAGTTTGTCGCCTAAACCAACCGCTTATCTTTCCGAGAGTAACTTCCACATGAGTCTGAGCTTTGATAACCTGCCACATACTAGAGGACATAAGATAATCCAAAAGGCAGCATGATACAAGATCCTTACATGCACCAGACCTATAAATCATTGTAGAGAGTATGACCATAATTCCTCTAGTCCCCAGGTCTCAGGAATGCAATTGAACAGAAGCAATTTTAACTGTAGCAAAATAGGAGAGAAACATTTCTTTCAACCAGACGCCTTGGGATTAGGTTGTATCTTTTCTGCAACACAAGGATTCACCTTTGCACAAATCCATCGTTGATCACCTGCCCCACAAACCTTCTCCAAACTCCATGATTTATCCACCTGCACAGATCTCAAAGCAACCAATGGATAATCCAACAGCAGATTCGTGCGAAGGAAGGTGAACCCTTCTTTGGGGCGCAAGATACAACCTTGATCCAACACCTTGATGCTTTGGGATGGGACTCACTATTATATTGGAAATCTCAAGCCAACCAACGGGAAACCACGTTATGTTGATTTACTTGTTACTCAGAATGCATACAACTTACACAGTCTATATGATTTATATCTAAAAAGTATGGTAAGACTGATTCAATTAGCCGGACAAGATGGTAGGTTTGTCGATAAGAATCATTCTATTAGAGGTAGAACCTAATTCTTGTAAACTACTGGCACCAACCAGAAATGCAAAACTTGGTGCTACGAACCAGTTTAGATGCACTTGTCTCCAGACTCCAGTTTAATATTGCATAAATGAAATTGGAGGCAGTGAAAATTCAGGGCAACAAAATAAGAAAGAAATGAAAATCTAAAAGAGAGACTTTTCCATCTAACGGTTGCAACTACCCACAAGCTATAGGTTTTTAAGTGCTTGGACCTAAATATATGAAGTTGTAAACAGAGAACTTATGTGGTTCATTGGAAAATTATAATGCACTTAATGTGTGATCATCTAAAAATAAGCAAAAAATATTAAAAGCAACTAAAAAACACAGCATGCTGTTACTATTTCTTCTGTTAGCAACTGTTAAATAAACAAAAGAAAATAACTTGCACGACCGACTGAATAACCTACAATAAGGTGGTCAAATCCTTAGAGATTGCAAAATCCTCTTTGGAAATTGGAATTCATGATTGCAGAAAATCAAATTATTATTCCAAGCATACCCTTAAACTAATAGAACAAGATATCTACATGGAGACTATCATATTCAACAAAACCAAAAACAACAAAATTGTACTTCCACTCTACCAACGATGTACTCCTCTAAACTTGTAGACCCACTGCTACTTAGATTATGGAAAAATTAGATAGAATAAAATTTGTAATTCTAAAAGAGAAGACAGTTTCACTTATATACATTCATCTTTACCTCCTCTTCATCTCCACACATTCCAGAAACCAAAAAGGAACCAACTTGACACTTAATGCAAGAAAGTGGGATAGAATCAGTTGATCAAGCTCCCTGGTGGCACTGCCTTCATCTGGGACTAAGCAGTATTGGAGATACCTAGATCAAGAAAAGCAAGAAAAGAAGAGAATCTAAGTTTATGCTTTCATGGGCACATCATTTTATTTACAAATCTCGTCTAGGCTAACCTTTCACCAATCTGGACCTGCCAATAATCAGAACTGCAAGATCCAATCCAACCCAAATCAAGCCAACACAAAAATTATCATCCTCATCCAATTATACTCCACAAAAATCATAGGGTTGTTTCTATCTAAAATGATAACTTTCCAAATCATTTTTAAAAAAAAAAAGAAATACCGAAACCTCCATCTGAGTAATATTAGGCTTGTCCTTCCCGGCCTTTTTTTAAGCTTTTCAGTCTCCCTCAAGATTTTCCTTTCTTCAATGCAGCAATGCTATATACTCTTAGAGCATCTCTGGTTCAAAACATTCACCTCTACAAGTAGAACCTTTTGGCTCCTCTACATTCCATACGTTGTCTTTCCTAGCCTGAACCTCCATCACTTAGCATGAGGAATACAGTACTAACATCCAACCTTGCAATTTACTTTAGCTAGTGTAAGGTTTTACTTTCAATAGTTACATTGCGTTGAATCTGCTATACCAAAGCTCAACATATTATTTATGTTTTAAAGGTTGGTAACTGGTTTCAATTTACCCTATCCAATACTATATCCAATCAAAAACCCCTAAGCACATTTTTGCTAAAAGATCTCAATTAGAACGGGATTTAATATACACATACAGTCAAGGAAGGATCCAGGCTGCAACCACATGGGATCCACTCGTAAACTCCTGATTTAGGTGTTTTCTTATTATCCAATTGATCATCCAATGCCTTAAGTGTTTTTTATCCCCTTATATTTAATCATTACCATACTTGTTCTCAATATGAAAGATCCCCAGTGATTTGTATTATGAGACTCAGATTTCTAGTCTGACGGTAGGAAAGTTCTGGGCTGCCCATGGCCATACCCAAGCTTCACTTGAAACCACAATGTACTAATAGTTTATATGATAAACTATGGGATATTCAAACCCCATATAATATACGACAGTCATGGCTCCTCATTTCGTTCTTCCCAATCCTCTCGTCCTACCTCCTCTTCCCTTATCTATCTCCTCCACAATCCTTGCCTATACTCCCTATGCATCCCTGGTCACAATGAAAATGACTGCAGAACCTGGTGCATTGGTTACAATTCTTCCGGCCTTAAATGCTTGTATCCAAATTTGGCCAGATTTGGCCTTAAGATATTATCCATTTGCTTTGACAAAGCTCATTGATCCTTTTCCTAGAACGTGAACATTAGGAAACAAGGATAGTAATAGGAGTAAGATTCCAGAAAGCACAATTGTGGAAGTCAGATTGTGACATAAGATGACATCAAAGGTTGAAAAATTCTGATAGAAAAGTGTATATTCAAAAAGGAAGATGAAAAATAATTGGTAGCAACACTTTCTACAGTAAGCAAAATTTGAGGACATAAAGTATAAAGAACTTTGTTAATTAACTTCCAAGACCTAACAACACCAAGAACCAACGACAAATGACCAACAACCAACAATTTCATTCAATTCTTATGATAAGAGCAATAAGAAACAGTCATCTCCTCAAGGTCATATAACAGAAATTTGAGATCTGGGTTTATTCCCCCCTCTCCACGGTCAGATTGATTGCAATCAAGATCCTCACATCGACTGTTATGTAGACAAAATTTCTAAATCTTTGCCTTCATGCAGATTCCTCCATTTCAAGCATCTTCTTATAGCCTCTCAATATCCACTTTCCTTTTTTCCCTTGTTCCAACAGAGAATAGCCTACATTTCCTTTTGGTAGAGTTTGTCAATCCTTTCAAACTACATAAGAAAAAGAAAGGAATAGAAAAGCAGAGTTACTTTGTCATTTAGATTTACTGCAAACTGTCTATCCCTTCTCCACCCCCCAAAACCAAAAAAAAAAAAAAAAAAATTCAAATAAAAACAAAAACAAAATACCACCTTAATACACATGTTTTGTCCCCAATGATGTATATATCTCTGATTAAAGTTTAAACGTTCAGTATATTGACATTGGATAAACACATGTTTGACTATCCAAATTGAATTTCAGCAGGACATAAGAGAAAAAGAATGGCTATATCAGTTAAACATTTATAGAATAATTCCATATGAAAAGGGAGAGCACAGCATAATCAATATAACAATCTCAACTCATGATATATAGTATGCAGTACTTGTCAATTAACTCATAATATATATCAGCTAAAGCATTGGGTTACGATTTTGCCTGGTAGAAGTCTATTATCACCAGAACCAAGAAGCATACTTAGTATTCGGTGAATGATGCCTCGTCATCTTTGTGCTTCACCGTGTCAGAATCTACCAGAATGGGCACCTCAGCTGCAAGCCATGGTGCGAGGCCCAAGCAAAGGGCATGTGCAATTCCAAACGGGGGACTGCCGCACAGATGAAGGTAATCAAGAGATAAACAAATAAGAAATGGCATTCAATGATCTGGTTAAAAAGAAAGAACTTTCTTTAAGGAAAAAACAAGCATTCCCACCTCAAGATCCTCCCAAGTCCTAAACATTTGTATTGATGCCCATCTCCTCTCCCACCCGCAATAATGTCGCAAGTACTGAAGGTAGCACAATGTTTTTCGGAATAAAAGGGAGATAAAACTATATTCCAAATATTTCCTAATTCACTGTCGTCCTTTAAAAGAGAAAGGAAAAGTCTAATCATGTATGTCTGATGCAGTTTGAACGACATCACAATAGCGAACAGATACAGAATGAACTGAGGGGGGAAAGAGAGAAGGAGGGTCAAGAATCAAGATTGTTCTTCCTTTCTTTCTTTTCGTGGAGGAAAAAAAATGAAAATAAAATAATGCTGATTAATGACCAGTTCTTGGCCCAGAGGGATTTGAAGTGGACGGTGAGGCAGATCTTCCCTCCCCTGTACATCTTAGAGTCAGAGAGATGAGACAAGGTTAGAAAGAGATTGTCCATCGAAGAATCAATGAATCAGACGCCATGCATGCTGTGTGCAGCATAGAATCAAATAGATCTGCTGCCATACCTTGTCGGTCTGGCCGTCGAGCTGAGGAAGCTCGATCTCGGGGGCAGTGGCGGGGTAAGTGACAGGAATGTCCAACTGGACGGCGAATTCGTAGCTGCAGAGGCTGGGGACGTATCAGCAGGTGCCCTCCGGGTTGGCGGCGGCGATGTGGAACCAGTCGTTGTCCCCGGCCTTGTTCATGTTCGTGTACGCGATCAGCGCCCAGTACACTCCTCCTTCAGCCGCTGCGTCCACGCTGCCCCATCCCGCGGCCCTGGCCCGCGTCGACAGCAGCGGGATCTGCGTCCAAGCCGGCTTCGTGCTCGGGTCCCAACCTTCCATGCTCTGATCCTGACCTCGATCAATCAATTGATTTCCTTCTCTCATGATTCCCCTCGATATTCTCTTCTTGCCTCTCAGCTGATGGCCAAACGGCGATACGGAGGGGGGCACAAATGCGTGGTGCCCTCACATATGTTTTAGCCACCATCCTTTCCCTTTGAGCGTAAAAACTCCCTCCCACTCCCACTCCCACTCCCACTCCCAGCTAATGATAATTTACAAAAACGTCCCTCCAATTCTGTTTTGTTACGACGGTACGAGGTCAAGGCGGCTATGTTCTCTCGATCCCTTGCAACCTCATCAACTCCGAAGATCAACGAGCCTTCATACCCAGGAGAGAGGCTTATGATATGCGACAATGCCTCGAAGTTTTTCATTTTGGTTGGATGGGAGGTAGCCCTCGAGAACTACATAAATAAAGGATACAAAAGCAGTGAAGGAAAGCATAGCCATGATCGGTCGGGCCTCGATCTGGGAATGTAAGGTGCTTTGAGTTTATTGTCAAAACTTATTGTCGGACTTCGGATCAGTGTATAAATCTATAAAAGTCTACTATCATCTTTAGTCCTAAGACGAAGGTCCAAATAAAGCAGAATATTCGGAACTGACTTGGAAATCCAAGAGCAAACTGAGACTTTGAATCATCTGAAGATTTCTATCACGAGTCAGCATCTTTAGAGGACTGATTACAAATCTATGGAGCAACGAGTTCGGGACTGTCTCGAGAGCTGGCAAGTCAATATTCTCTCTATGATGGACAGGACGACTCTTATGAGATCGATTTTAAACATCATTCCGATCTACCCTTGACGAACATGGCGGTGTTGAGCTCATGTCTTCGAAGATTGGAATAGCTATTTTGAAACTTCTTGTGAGACTCGAGGCATGATGGTCGGGGGCTCTATTTGTTGTCAGGTGGTCTGTCAGCTTGTGAGGGATGAGGGTTTGGGGATCCGATCTTTTTTCATCAGGAGGGAGGCTATAATTGTAAGGCATGCTACTAGATTCTTAATATAGCCAGATTGCTTATGAAGTAGAATGATTAGGACTCGATATGGGGCATGGGATCAGGGCTCCATAGTCTGGGCTGGTTGTGGTTGCTCTTTATCTGGAACGAGATCTGTGTCTGCGTTCGTTGCTCTTGCTCAGGTGGGATGGCTGATTGGGGACAAAAAGTCAGTGTTTGTGACCCAGGATGCTTGGATTTCTAGCTTGCCTCTCATCCATTGGCCGACCTATATCAGCATAAAGGTGGATGTCCAGGCTCAAGTTTGTGACTTACTCACTACCAATGGTAGGGGCTGGAGAACATAGGATATCTACCATCTCTTCGGTGGCTTGCTCATAGATTAGATCCTCGCCATCCCATTCCTATCCACCGCAGTCAAGATGTGAGGGTGTGGGGCCGATCATGCTGTCCTAAGATCCTTATGAGGGATTTGTACGAGATATGCAGGCCTACGGCAAGTAGAAGAATTGAGGCAGTCTGGATCTGGAGAGTGACTTGCTCATCTAAGGATAAGACTTTTTATCTTGAAGGTTGCTTGGGATCGACTTCCAATGCATATGCTTCTCAAGGACAAGGGGATGGAGATTCTGACTTCCTATCCAATCTGTGGGTTAGAGGATGAGATAATAAAGCATGCTCTCCTGCGCTGCTTGTGGATGAGGTTGATTTGGAGGAGGATGGATGATCAACCATGGGAGGAGAGCACTAGCCCTTAGCTAAACCCTTTTCTGGATGCGATTCATCAGAGCACTACTGAGGGGTCGACCATACCTAGGGGGTCGAATAGCATATATTGCCTATCAGATCTAACTTGCCAAGAACAACTTGACCTTCGAAGCTAAGGTGGTCCTTGCTTATCAAGTGCTGGAGAGAGTATTTTGCTGGACTACTGAGTATAGCCGATTCGATAATACTGGTCAGATCCTTAATGCCTTCGAATCTTGGAGCTCCCATGCTGCTCCAACAGCAACCTAGTGAGGATGAAAATCGGGTTGGCGCATTGGATCTACTCGGATCAGATGCAGCAGAATTCAAAATTTTTTTCATCAACCCAGCATGCCTTTCATAGATCTAAATCAGATTAATTAAGCATGTTTTATATGATCAGCATATAAAATAAAAATCAGCATGCAAAATAGAGAGGGGAGATCTCATCACTTTGTATGGACAGATGAACACCGCAATCTGTATATCGTGGATCTGAAAGAGGTTCACTTGTGAAGCCGCACATGTATCCGACCTCTACAGATATCCATCGAGATCAGCTTTGGATCGTTCTTCTATTGAGCCCTTTTAGATCCTGGATCAATGCTTGATCCTCTTTCTCATGATCTCAATGCTTGAGTTCACACATTCTTTTCTTTTTGGCATAAGGGGATTCACCTAACTACTTTAGACCAGTGGAGATGGGAACGCCCAACCCTTTGGGTGTGCAAGGGAGATGGGAGAAGGAAAGAGGCGTGGACATTGGGAGATGCAACTAAAAAATCATATTTTCAAAAATCTCTCCATGAACCCAAAAATAAGGCTCTTAAATGGAACCCATATTTCGAATTCAAATCAGAATCAAAACTGGAATCCAGTCAAATTTATTAGCAAGTTTTATCATACAAAAATTGATGCTTTATAAGCTGATTTTCTTTAAGCCTATATGGAATCCAATCTCCCAAGTAGGAAACCATAGTGGCCGCCAAATGTTCTCATCCATGCAAGAGAGAGAGCGGGGCATGTGCCCACCCTCCCTCCTCCTCATACTGAATTTAGAGAGGGGCGTGTGCCCCTCTCAATCTCCACATGCATTCCATGTGGCTTGCGTCCATGGAACCTACTAGAAGAAGAGGGGGCATGTGCCCCTTTGGATCTCATCCAAAGGTGGCATGCACCCCACAAGTTTTTTTCCAAAAGTTCAATGCCAAGTCAAAAGGAAAAAAGAGGAAGGCTTGAGGCTTGCACCTCCAAATGGGTTGGATCTAATCCTCTTAGGCACCCAATGTGGTGCCTCTTAAACCCAATAGGATTAGGTTAGGATGAAGGCTATTGATTTGATCTAAATCTTATCTAATAAAGAACCAAGTTCTGAGAAGAATTTTGATTTAATCATGTGCTAACATGGTGCATCTAAATCTAATAGGATTTCACCAAATCCTAATCCAATTGTGACCAATTGGATCAATCCAAGATTAAATTTCTTATTGTATGATCCCATAGATTTGATTCTATCTGATAGTGAGATATACCATAATCTCCATCATAGTATCATTAAAACTTCTTTCAATGGGTTGGAACAATTCCAACTCATACTTATTAAGAATCATCGATCCATCATAATGCTAGTGAGCTCTCATAATCCACCAGTGACATCTAGCAATATGTAGTGACAAGCCAGTAGAACTGAAGAGATGAATCTCTAGGTACAGTTATTGTATGATCCAATTCTTTTATCGTGAGTTTCGATAGGATCAAGATCAAGATTAACTCGTCAAACCTCATCACTGTCATATAATAGAATCATTTGATTTAAGTCCGATGTGAAACCCAATAGAAATATATTTCTATCTTTCATAATGCCATGGTCATAGGCTTGTGGACTCAATCTCATGATCTTCATAGGACTATTCCTCCTCTATCGAGATCGATAGATTTCATTTTGATGTAATTCAATTCTTATAATGAACATACTGCAGTCAACATAGACCTCAAAGCTCCGTCTGACTAAAAGATCGAGTTATGATATAGTCAAACTATAGCACCCTTAAGATGAATGGTCGATGCATCTCAAGTTAGAGAACTAAACACATAACTGCAGTTATGAATATGTTACTGACGAGAAGATAATTTTTTTGTAACTGTTCGTAAATGATCATGCTCAGTACTTTGTTCTTAACAAGCACTTGTATTTTCGCTTCGGTGTCTCCACACCGTAGATTCAAGACTTATCTATCTGAAAGAAGCGATCATACATCAATCTTTCAGATTGATCACCTTCCTCGTGATGATCCTATGATCACGAGCAATTTATGAGTTAACTATAATAACACATGTCTCAAATTTTTAACTTTTAAGAATATGTGTTATCATACCTATTAACCCACTGGACGATTCACAGACACAATTAAACACAATGTGAATAAAAATAACTCAATTTTTATAGCGATCTTCATATCATTGAAATTAGGATAAATTATATTCTTGATCTTTAAACCAAATCAGATTTTTTTAAAAAGTTCATAAATTATAAAAAGCTAAAGTTTAGTCTCTGAATCATCTGAACTAATTTAATGTTGCCCTCAGATGTGATTTCGATAATTTTCTCTCACTGAAAGTTTGATGTGACAACTTTCGATGCTTATATGGTACTAAAATTTAAAAAATTTATTAATATGGTAAAAATAATAATTATTTCTTCTTCTCCATTCTTATTTTTCTTTCTTCTTATTTGATTATCTGCAGGTTCTCTTCTTTGAGGAAGATGGGGCCATAAAGGGAAGGGGGCTTGGAATGGGAGGAAAAGTTGATGAAATTAACGCTGACTCAGCGAGAGGCATTGAGAAGAGACAATGAGAGACTAGTGGAGGAGATGAATAACCAAAGAAGAAGGATGGGGTCATGAAAGGAAGGAGATTTTTCTTCTTTCTCTTCTTTAATTTTTCATTGAGATTTTGGAGATGAGAAAAAGAAAGACAGGAGATAAGAGATTTGAGAAGGGGGTGGATGGGTGGGGAGAGTTTAGAGATGGAGTGGTGAGAAATAAAGAAAAAAAGTTGTGAGAAAGGAGGAAGATGGGGCTATAGAGGGAAGGAGATTTTCTTCTTTCTCTTCTTTTTTTATTGGAGTTTTAGAGATGAGAAGAAGAGAGATGAGATATGAGAGATATAGGGAGGGATAGGTGGGGAGATAGATGGGAAATGAGAGATTTGGAGAAGAAGATGAAATTAAGATTTTGGATCGTGTCAACAAATTTAAATATATATATATATTACTCAATATATTTTAAGCCACGTTAGTGCCAATTGAGCCATGCGTGCAAAAGATACTCTATATAAGCATCGAAGGTTGCCATATCAGATTTGGTGGAAGAAAATCATCGAAATCATACCTGAGGACAGCATTAAACTAGTTTAGATAATTTGAAGACTAAACTTTAGCTTTTGATAATTTATGGATCATTTAAGAAAATTTGACTTAATTCAGGGATCAAAAATATAATTTATCCTTGAAATTATTATAATAATAAGGACTACTGTCAATTCAATCTTGGGTTTAGTTAACCCTAGCTTTGGCTCGAAGTGGGTACTACCTACATGACCTAGCCACTTGATCTTGATTTCACCTAAACCTAGCCACCTGATTTGATCCAATGACACTTGATCATGCCCTATGACACCCACCTTACTTAACCATAACCCATTCCAACTCGATATGACTTAACCATAGCTATCCAATCATACCCAATCTCATTCAATTTTATTTGATCCTTCCGATTTGACCTAATCCTTGTTGCCTAAATCGATCATTCTCGATCACACCAAATCATACACAAATCGATCCGATTATACTAGATCTCATTCGATTACACCAAATTTTAGTTACTCAAATGTCAACCTAGCTACTTGCTCTTATGCGATCATATTCAATTACAACCGATCATCTCTTATTTGACCTAATTATATCCGATATTATCTCATCATACCCCATACAAGCTTATTCTAGACTTATGTGAGTCTAAATGACTCAACCTTGAGACCCAAACATAACATATACATCTACAAAACCTAAAAACCTATGGTTTTACCCAATTTGAACTCGACTTAATCTAATATAGCTTAGGCTAGACTTAATAATCATGATAACACCCATGATATCCTTACTCTTTCCTTTAAAATAAATGCAACCATGAAGGAGATTCCAAGGATGTGCACCTACCTAAAAATACCCTCTCTTTTAACCTCCATCATGCCCACGTTCGGACTAGTTATCTTTTAATATAATATATGGCACCCTAACAAGTCTCGATCTCATGATTTTTTATAATTATTTTGATTCCTCGCTCCCTTCTCTAATGTCATATGTCTCTTCAAATACCATTCCTTCGTGTTATCACCCTGTCATCGAATCCCAACCAAACATCATAAGAGACATTGACAAGATATTATTTATAACAAACTCTCTCCACTCTTGATAACATTTCACAGCGTGCACTCAATTAGACTTGGTGTCTTGGGTTGGTCTTTATACCTCCCTTAAGTAACCTATTTAACCTTTAAAATCTTCCTTAGATCTAATCCAAATTATATCTACACTATCCTATCCTCCTCCCTTGGATCCTCCCTTTCCTCCTACAAAATCTTAACCATTCATTTCCCCTCCACCTCATCAATCCAAGAGGAGAAAGAATTGGCCCATATCATTCTTACACTAAAGAACCTTATACATCCTTTGATTAAAATCCCTCTCCTCATTCTAGCCCTCCTATCCATCCTTTCATCCTATCCATCTAAAATATAACTCTAAGAAACAAAATCTCATAAAATCCTGGCCGTACACCTCCATAATCCCCCTATCTCCTTCTCTGGCTAATAAGAATATATCTTTTCATATCAATCCTAGCCACTAGTTCCAAAGGGCTTTACCAAGATCTTCTATCCTAGCCCTAGAGTCCTAAAGAAAACACAAAGAAGCATAGTCATACTAAATCTTGGCCCTTCAATCTAGATACCATATCAATCCACTCTCTAACACCTTAGCTAATAGGTTCAAGCTATGTAGCATTTCATGACAATCCTTGGGTCTAATACTATCCCATCGCTTACTAAAACTTAGCCCTCAAAGCATCCTATTCTTTTATAAATAATCCTTATTCTCTCCTAAATTCTAGTTAAAATTATAAAAAACAGAAAGCCACATGGAGACTCTACCAAAATTCCTCAAAAAATTCTAGAGCTTTATCCCTTCTTCATGCATTCTTTTATTTTCATCAACCACAAGAAACCCTTATCTCTAGCCATACATAGCCTCTTACAATTAAGAAAGAAAAATGAGCAAAAAGAGATGTTGGGCACCACATCCCCTTCTTCCTCCTCTTGTATTTTCTTTTCATTTATTTAAAATTTAATTAAACAATATTCTATTAGAGGTAGGATATTTTCTCTATTTCTAGAACCTCCTCAAAAGAAATATGGTGGGGTGCACCTTCGATCTCTTCTCCACTATTAATCTAGATCTTAATCAATTTGTATTGTCTTCCAAAGATTTTTTTTGCTTATTTACAGGCTAAGCAGTGGTGCACCTGAACTCCTGGATTCTCCTACCCAACCTCCGTATCGAGATTTCGGAACCTCCATGTCGTCACCTTGGACGCCCGGAAGGGCATCACCAACTACAATCTTGGAGTCAAACACCGCTCTCGGCCACCCAGGATGCTTTGCCCATAATTGTCCTACCCATCCAGAAGAAATATTTAAAATGATAATGGGAAACCTACTAAAAGAACCGACACCAGGAATGCAACGTACTGCCTTGGTTGCTTGGAATCACGAGACCAACATTTCGTCTAACCGCATCTGTACTCACTAACTGAGGGTACACTTGATTAATCATTAAAAAAATATTTTTTTTATTTTTAAAATTTTAAAAAATAAAAATCAAAAAATAATATTTGATAATATCATAAAAAAAAAAAATTAAAATTAAAATAATTATTTTATATATAAAATAAAAATTTATTTTTCAAAACTTTTTTTTTTTTTTTTTTTTACTTTCACACGCCTAAAATATCAAATCAAAAAATAAAAAATTCAAATTTTCTCCCTCATTCACTCTTCACCTATCCACCTCCTTCTTCCTCTTTTTTTAATTTTTCTCTCTCATCAAACTCTTTACTTATCATCCTCAAATATTACTTTTTGCTTTATAACAATGTAATTATCTAAATATTTTTTTATTTTTTTTATTTTTATTCAATAATAAAAATTTAAAAAAAAAAAATATTTTTTAAAAATTAAAAAAATATAATCAAAGACATCCTAAATAAAATGCTGGTAAGAAACCAAATGCATTGTAAATTTTTTTTTTTTTTTTTTTTGCGGGGCGGTGGGGGGAAAAAAATACCCTGGTTTCGGAATCCACGGTCTAGAAATAGTATTCAAAAAAAAAAAAGAGTTCGCATGTCGGTCGGTCTCCTAAAGAACTCTCGTTGTCTTGAGTGTTGTCTGATCAAACCTTCTAGTCTGCTCGTCATGAGCTCCCGTAAGCCACTGCAGATTCAGACAAACGGATCGATATCTCTCGTTGTAGTAGGTGTCACATCCTGGACACTCCACGCCACGCATCCAGTAGCCATCCCTTTTGATAAAATCAAGACCATATTTGCACTTACACATAAATAGTAAGCTATCAAAAGAACGACGCTGCCAATTCTACGGCTGAGCACAAAATTGACGCTGGGAACAGCGTCTTACATGAAAACACTTTGGCACACTTTTAGTGGTAAAAGAACTTCTAAACAAACCCAAATTAAATGGGCTCCACTCTAATGAATGGGTACATTGAGTGCGTACGTCTTCGACAGAATGTGAACCGGTATCACGGCAAGATGGTTCTCTGCCCCCTGAAAGAATATTGAATATTTTCATTAAGACATGTCTGACTGTGGTGAGCATGACCAAGCGCTCAAGTAGGTGCTTTGTCTCGATAAGCCAACCAGCATTGAAGACCCGGTACCACGATGGCTGTATGGATGGACATTTGCTGAACCCACAGTAAACAGAAATAGTTTAGAAGACGGTAAGTGACATATAGGCAGGTAAGAAGATAATGAATCAAATTAAACCAGTAAGCAATCAGACAAGCGAAAACAAATTAAAAAAATGCCCGACGTCATCAATAACGATGCTGTTTCTGGTAACAGCAAATGCAAAAGAACATAAAAATTCAAGGGGGGGGGGGGGGGGGGGGGGAAGCTCCTGACAAGAAAAAAAATTAACGAGCATTTCACTCTAAGAAAAATTAGTTTTTCTGATAATCAAGGAATTCAAGTGAGTTTGTATGCAATCATAAAAGTTAAGGAGAATTCTCTCCAAGAAAAGTGTTCTTTCAAATACTAAATAAACTTGAATGAGTTTAAGCATGCAATAATATCCTTCCATCAACAGATCCTGGTAAACACTGAAGAAAAGATCATGGAGATGGAATCATCAAATCTCACAAATTAAACTGCATAGGTGGAATTACCTTGCCAAAGCTGCATTTTCTATTTCAAAGGAATGACAACATCAAGATCCCCAGAGACTTGCCACCCTTCAGGATAAACAAGATTTCTAGCTTCCAAGTGAAGATGCCAATTCATGATCCTTGAGCAATTATTTGGAAAGCCTTCCATTTGACTTTCATCTTCGATTATCTGTTCTATAAATGTTGTTTCCTGCAAATATTCAAATAACTAAATTAGATGTTAAATTGTTGAGAAGATGGCAGGGCATGAAAGATATCAGCTGTGAACACTGAAGTCAATGGTCTGGACCAGCAAGTTGAGCAGTTTAAATAAAACTGAAGTGAAATTAATTGAGTATTAGCTATGTTCAATCTTGTAACCAAGATTCACCGTCATGTTACCGAAACACGAATCAATACCACACTAGTACCATGAAATACGCCTGGTACATGGGTTGGTTTGGCATACCAAAAGACCCTGTACCATGTCTTAGTTCAGTACCAGTACGGCATAGAACAGCCAGTATGGGACAGCACACTATTACAGTGAACTATGTTTGTGACGTTAGTGAACATTTGGATGGTGCATGTGGCTAGCCCTCAGAATAAATTCCAGTTGTTAGTGAGTTGAGGCTAATTTTCTGTTGTAAGAAGAGGCAACTGTAGTCTAATCTTGGCATATGTCTTATGCATCTAATCAGTAGGGAAGTAGTAGCTCACATTAATGCAGACCAGGGCTGCCGCAGGCTCACTCAAAAGTTTTGTATTGCTGGGCCCAAATTCTACCTATTAACAGCCCTACAACAAATAGGTATTTAAATGCATTGACTTATTGAAGCTAGTTAACATCCTATGTTGCTATTTTTCTTTTTATCGTAAAATGAAGCTCAAAAAATTATGTTGAGCACTGCCATGACTATTCATGCCCTATTATTCACATATCTGAGTAAATGTGCTTCAAGGGTTTGGAATGAGAGTAGGGCATTGTAAAACTTGATTGTGAATCAAGGTTCACAAATCCAGTTTTTAAATTGGCTGGTTCTGGTTATGGCTTTGGGTGGTTTCAATCCAAAAAGGAAAAAGAAAAACAAATTACATAAAGAATACAAAAAGGGCCATATGGATCAAAAGAATGATTGACAGACATAAGTTTAGAGTATGATATGTTGTTGGCTCCATGGTTCTAAGCTTTTAATTATTTTTGTTCAAAACTATTTATAAAATATAAAGTGGTTAAAAATTGAAAAAGTAAAAGAAAATGACAAAATCTTAACAAAGTAATACAAGTTAAATTTATATTAGATATCATTTCATAGTACAGTGCATCATGTGGCTATAATCCAACTATAATACTGTGGTTGGATGAGGTCACTTAGTAACATTTGTATTGACAGATCTGTATGCACTAACACTACTGCCTAAGATACTAATTAAAAACATAATTATAGCATAAGGTCAACCTCAAATATTGATCAGTGATAGAACTACAAAGACACAAATCATGAGGATATCACTACAGTATCATGTACTACAAGTGACTATAAAAACTATCCCATCATCAATTGGAGATCCCACTTGTTGATATACCAGTATATGTGTTTTTGCCTTTCTAAAAAAATAAATAAATAAATAAAAGAGCAACCTTTGTAAATTTTTGCAATATTTTGCCTCCAAAATTGGGGATTAAAAAGACAGAATCTTGCTTGTGTAATAGTGAATTTACGTAAATTACATTTACTGAATTTCTGAGGATGGGTCTTGATGCAGTGGTAAAGTTGCTCCATTTTGATCTAAGTGTCATAGGTTGAAAGCACAGAAATAGGCCCTTCACATGCAAGGATAAAGTTGCATACGTCTATGCCACAGTGGCAGGAGCCTCATGCACTAGGGCACCCCTTTTACATTTATCGAATTCCTAAAAGAAAAAGATGATATCTATTTTTTCATTGTTTCCAATAGAATTTATTCCCTCTATTTATGGTTCTCATGAAATGTAAGATACTTGACTACTAATAAACTAATTGTTTGAAAATTTTTTATCTTTCCTTTATATTTCTTCATACCGTATAGTGAAGTGCTTCCAGAATCTTCCCAATATATAAAATTTCAACTTAACCATGCAAAACTGCTACTTGGAACTTAGACCTATCATATTGCCAACAAGTTAACCTCCTACAAGCTCATAATTAATGAAGAAAATGCCCCAAAAATGAGGCTCATAGTCCATATATAGTAGTCTTTAATCAAAACCAGTTTGGTTCAACTGAAATGCTGAATACAATCTAAAACTAGGTTTGAGTTTGCCAAAAAAGGTTTTACTGAAATCCCAAAGGAGAGACTCTGTTGAACTTGTTAAAACAGGGGACAAAATTATGTTGGGATGAACAGCACAGATGGATTTACAAGCCAATCTTGAATAATAGGAATGATGCTCAATAGTTCTAGACATATGTGCATGCAAATAGTTAAGATCTTCTCAATTAAAATAATAATTAGCAGTTTTACACCATTAAAAGGATAGTACATCTTTTTATGTCATTTTATTTTCATAAGTTTAACATTTCAAAAGTTTTTATCCCATTTTGTAGAACAAACTTAGTTCTCATGACACCCCGTTGGCCATCATAGCGATACTTGTATCGTGAAATAGACATGTAATGGTTGTCCTAGGCCTTTGAGTCAAGATTATTATGATTGTAACAATAACACATCAGAAAATAATTAACTGCTTCAAATTTGCTGCATTGACATTCATCTCAGGTTGATAATGTCGGACACCAAAATGGGATATATGGCACTTTTAACAGTAAAATGAACAATGCTTCCAAGCAAAAAGGAAAGTTAAAACAAAAGGCCCAAAATACAAAGCACAGTACAAGAGTCTAAGAACAAGTGACAAAAAGATCTCCAACAGAAGATAGCAAACTTGGGATCAACTCATCACCAGATAGCCAAGGATAAATGACAACAAAGAAATCGAAAAGGCACAAAGAAGAAACTATGAAAAGTGGGCCCAAATGGAGGACAAGATTGTAAGGAAATAAGATAATTTCCTGCCGAAAAACAGTAGTCCTGGAATACTCAGCAGCAGATGACCATGAAACATAAAACAACAAAGTGGCAGCCAAGAATGCAGCAATTATTATCTTCCCATAGTTTTGGTTATCTGCTAATATGATGTTGGATAATGTGATACTAGAACATCAAGTGCCTCACCAAAATGTCTGCACATTCCATATTTGGACTTCAAAAGACCATCAATGTCATGCTAGAAATATGTCAGAATCCTGTTTGAGTTTTAGATGGATAAGATCAAACCTCTACTGTGATAAAATGGATTTTCTAAGGATCTGGTTATGAGATGATGGATTCTGAACAGAGACAACATGTCAACATTATGTTAGACAACCTTTCTGCAGCATGTTTTCAATTCAAGTCAATGGGTCCCCTCATCACTTCTCTAAGACTGGAAAGTCAATGCCATCTTAGGCAAATAGAAACTCATTTTTTTACTTACATTTTTGGTAGGACAGGTGTAAGGTTGAATAACAAAGTAGGAGGGTGTAAGGTTGAATGGCAAAGTGTTTTTTTTTTTAAGGGTATTTAGGAAGAGGCATAAATTAAATTTGTTTGCTTGTGACATTAAGATCACCGATTCAAGCAAAAAAGAGCATTGATGTACCTCCCCATTTACAATGCATCCACATTTTAGACTGTAGTAAATTAAAATGAGAAAGAAGATATTCAACTTCTCAAACAAGCTAGAAGATGTAGAAACAATAATAATGAACAAGGAAATGATCCAAGAAGTTATATATTTTCCATTTATTCAGAATCTTGCTTTTTTATACTTAACCATGGTATTATATCTCAAAGTAAATTGCATAGACAAGTCCGAAAATACTATTATTTTGCTCTTGTTGAGTTAGACTATCCAACAAATGTCATGCCCTAGTCCTCATGTGTGTCTATGCAACACAGAAAGAAATACAGTAAGTTTTACAATTCTATAGATCTATAGACTATATAAATGTTTTCCTCATAAAAAATTATTCAAGCTACTCCAACAACCAATTCCCCTGCAAGAGTGAAAATGTATTCTACTAATACCTCAGCCAGATAGAAGAATACAGTTACCAAGGGTTTCCAATGGTCTTGTTATAAACTTATATATAAGAAATACCTGCTAAGTTGCCTTCTTTCAGAGGTTGCTTTACCTAAGCATGATAGATTTACAGCCAAAATATGTAGCATAGGACTTATCACATGAAACATAATGGGCCAGTGTAGCAATGTTATTAGAAGTCAATGTCAGGTCCTTTGTTCATCCTGAAAGTTTCTAATATTCCATATAAAGTTTAAAAATGCAACTTTCTAAATAATGTTGCACACAACCTGTGAACTCGAAGATACAAAAAGAAAAAAATAGCATTCCACGTGAACAACAGACTTGTGATTCCTCATATTGAGCTATTGTTAAAAAGGAATATAGTGCCATTATCCATGTCATAATTGTTGGCAAAGTTCCAGCAGACAAGCATTTTTCAGCTACCATCAATTCTTTTGACACCTCAACTAATAATTTTGTCAGCTTCCACTAGAGCATGTTTAATGCTCAACTGAACACTGGTATATAGCAGCCCTGTCATTGAGCATCTTTGAGCTCAAAATCACATAAATTAGGTATTCTAACACAAGAATTTTCATTCATTCTAGTTAGAATAATAGATTTGATGAAAAGGTCACCATGAAATTTTTACCACGTACATTCTTGAATTGTATGAAAAATGACTACAATTGAGACAGAATGCTCAGGTTGTCATCAACAGGAACAGACACATCAACCTTACAATCTCTGCCAGAAATTAACTATTCAAAGTAAATTATGGTTTGAGGTTGAATCACATTTTGAAGGTGTATGTATAAAATCTTGTTATGATGATGGTGTCAATATGACTACAGGACTACTAAGTAGCCAACTTTTCAAAATCCAGTCTTGTCGATGAAGAGAGAGAGAAAATAAAAGCTCTTTCAGTTGAGAATATATGTCAACAAAGCTGAGGGCTATTGCTGTTTCTTGATCAGATGGACAAAAATGCACCCTTCTAAAATTTGTAGAAACGAAGATAAAAGATGTGTTCCTTTTGTTTTCCATTCTTAAAGTATCTCTTCTGATTTATCGTTGTGAAGTCTATAATACATAAAACTTTTATCAGCAATCACAAAACTATGAGAATTTTTTTTCCAAAAAAAAAAAAAAGACGTCAGTCATACCTGAAAACCCTCCTTTACTGTGTCTAGTTGCCTGATGGCATTTGAGGTTAGACGGTGCCACCTCTTGGGGTCCCACAGTATCGTGCTGTTGAATGCAAATCCTGACATATCAACATGGAATCTTCGAAGCCTTTTGCTTTTTTCATTTGTGTGCCAACCAATCACTTGACTTCCATTGCATACTGGGCCTTCCAGTATTGCCTTGTTTTTGCTTTGAGCAAGCATTGCAACGGGCCAAGTGCCAAACCTCCTTAAAACCACATATAGATCAGTTCTATAGTTGAAGGACAAGTAAATGGAAGCAGACATAGCTACCCTTCTCATAATTGAAGCTCTCCAAATTGATACCTTAAAGATACAAAAAATGAATTGGTATTTTTTTTTTTTTTTGACTATGGACAAATCATAATGGCCTAAAATGGATAAACAGAATAGTACATTCTGGACATTTAATATGACACTACAAATTCTCTTAAGTATGCATCAGTGTCTTCAAACTCAAATAATAGATCATACCACATCTCTATTCTAATAATTACCCATGATGTAATCCAATTTTTCCAGTAAAAGTGTAGCAAATGTACTGATTCATTCAGTGTTGTGTAACTTGAGATTGCATACTAATACATTGATATGCGGCTTTCAAGAAATAGGGGAAATGCATTATGCTAATAAGACCCTGACATGGCATATAGTATGTGAAAGGAATAATTCAAACCATGTTGACTAGCACTATACCAAATTTTGTATGTCTAGAAGAAATTCCCAATCTCAAGTTTAAGCTTTGTAAACGTAGGTCAAGCTATTCATGGGAGCTTCCTTTGTTTTGTGTCCTTTGAGAAAGAAGAGTTTTAAAGTCTTAATACCCTACATGCATACATGTGTTGGTTTATCATCTGCAATGATGTTAAAGTGTCTGGCTGTGGTGAGAACAAGCTGTAGAAATTTAAGTCTTCCAAAGCAATTTCAATCAAACTAAAAGCACATGCTCTTACTGAAACACCTAACCTGAACATACTGATGGATCAACCTAAACATCAGCGGACTTGTACAGACTAACATTATACTGGAATGGACAACCAACAACACATCGTAATAAGCTTCAATTTATAAAGTGAGCTGTAGGACAAGATACAAAGAGGATAATATAGGCAAGAAGCTTTGGATCAACAAACAAACATCACAAAGCAGGATGAGCCAGAGAACGCATTTAGCTCCATGTATACATGAAATTGCGCATCATTTCATTTCTGGAGCATGTGATGCTTCAACATACAGCACCCAGTATGAATAGTTATCCCTTTCATTATGTCTGGTTTCAATGTGAGCACGCCTGTGAGTTCTACATTGTTCTAGTGATTTCAAAATGAATTGGCAAAGATATGGAACAGAACCATCAACATAAGGAAATCAATCGACAATTCGAATCCACTAAGCTGCAGAAGAACGACATTTAGATAGATATCATCACGTAGACTCACCTGATCTCCCTCATGCGCTCGAACAGCTCGAGCGAGTAGATGTTGTCGTCGTCGGCAAAGTATACGATACCATCGAGACGGTGCCGCTCGATGTGCTCGAGCGCTGTGTTCCGCTGGTGGACACCTCTGTCCTTGATGTGGGTGGCGTTCTTCTTGCAGACCAGATGCCGATACATGACCCCCGTCCTCCTGAGGATCTGGGCGGTCTCCATGGAGGGGGCGTTCATCTCCACCACGATCCAGAGGAGGGGCGGCGGCACGAGCCTCAGCGTGTGGCCCAGCCGGCTGAGGTAGTAGGCCTGGAGGGCGCGGTTGTAGGTCGGGGTCACGACGATGAGCAGCTTCCCGAGGGGTCCTGGATCGGGCTCGAGGTGGCCTTCCTCCTCCTTCCGGGCCTCGAGCTCCACGGCGACAAGGCCCTCGGGCCGCACGATCTCGATCTCCCGGGGCCTCGACCGGACGAGGGCGGCGAGATCCCGGCGGGGGGGGCCGACGTCGTCGTCGAAGAAGAAGTCGTGGGGGCGGAGGCCGGAGTCATCGAGGTCGGCGAAGGGGGATAGGCCCAGCAAGAAGCCGAGGAGGAAGAAGAGGAGGAAGCGGAGGAGGGGCCGCCGCCAGGAGGAGCGGTGGCTGGGCTTGCGGGGGTGCCCAGAGAGGAAGGCGCCCATCATCAGGAGGCAGCGGAGAGGGGATGGCGGCGGCGGCGGCGGAGAGGGGGAGAGGATACCCGGGCGGTGGGAGGGGGAGAAGGAGCGGCGTATCGAGGCCATGGCTGGTCCGGTGGAAGCATCAAGGAAACGAACAATAGATGGAGCTGATGGCGGTGGTGGGCGGATGTTATAAATTTTAAGCAACAAGAGAGTTCGGTGAGGAGATTCCCCACCTCTTCTTTCTTTTTACCGTTTTATTCTTGTTTCCTTCTTCCCCCCCTTTTTTTTTTTTTCTTTTCTTTGCGCCTTTGTCACACCTGGGATTAGGATGACGAGTATGAATATTATTTAGAAAAGAATAGAGAAAAAATCGGTTTGACGTCCTCCTGTTCGATCCTCTGCTGCTTGGTTTCCTTCCTCCGAGAAAGAGAGGGGAGGGTGGGTTTGGTTGTTGCCAGTGGGACTTGGGAGAAAAAGAGAGGAGGGCGGCCCGATCTTGATGCCGGTGCGCGGTCCAGCGGATAGAGGGAGGACTTCGATGGTAGTCAAAATGCGCCGGCAGGCACGGCTCTTGAAGTCCGCGGCGGAGCTAAAGCCTCCGCTGGGCCGTGCACGTGAACCCGCGGGCACCAAACGAGACAAGCACGGGACCGAGTTGCGACCGGTTTTGGTCTGGAAAAGTGAAATGTCAAACTCCGAACACCCGGAGGGTAGCGGGATCATGGAGGAGAAATTACGCCGAAATTTTCTTCGATATTTTTTTTCTCTAAAATAAAAAATTAAAAAGCGTAGTTCACGTGGCAAACGAGCAGGCGATCGAGGTAGGCGAATGCGGGTTTGGCTTTGACTCTTTGAGGGAGGAAAAGGAAATAGGTCAAATTGTCTATTATTATTTTCTACCAGAAAAGAACAGAAAAATAACGAATATTTTAACTTTTTGCATCTGTTATATAAAATCCCTTTTTCATATTTCTACATATCTTTTTTGACGACTCATGTCAAGAATTTTATTCCGAAAATTGTTAATAGAACCATTCCACCAGCCATAATGGATTGATCGATCATATTTCTTTTATGATCTTCTGAGCTATTGGTACTCCTTCATGCCGTCATCTTCAAATTTCACGTGGAACCAAGAACTCAATTCTAGAGAAGAAGGTAGCGAGCATACAGAACCTGTTGACGGCATTATCTGAAACAAAGAATGGCTATGGATTAGGAAAGAAAAGGCATGAGAAGAAATGCAATAGATATTCCATTACAATAGATGGACTCTTAACTTTGAGAATTTTTGGAGTAAGGGAGGCCATAGTCTACATATATACAAAAGAAACTTATTTATAAGTAAATTGATAGTTAGTTTTTTAAAGGAGTTGGTTATATATATATATATAAAAGAATAATTCCAGATTACTTACCTCAGGTAAGACCCAATTTTAGTAAGCTTACATGGGGTTTAAAAAGTAGCATTTTGCCCACCCGAGGTTAGCTCCGTCAACTTTTGTCATATTTCAATACCTTTCTCCGTGAAAAAATAGGGAATTGCATGCAATTTTGAAATTTATTTCATCCCTAGATCATCCAACCAATCGAAGATTCTCGAAGCTTCTATAAATCAAAAATTTTTTGTGAAATTGAAGTCTATATTTGACAAAGAGGAATGTTACAGTGCTTTTTTTTTATTCCAGATTTTATGAAATAATTTTTTTATTTTTTATGAAAAAATAGATGGAGAATAAGATGATTTCGTTTGTTTTTTTGCTTAATTTGTGTTTCTACATTTCCTCTCTCTCTTCTTCGAACGTAAGATTAGAATCATACGAATATTAGAATTTGTTATGAGTTTAGTAGAATAATTAGTGAAGAGAGAAAAAGTACAAAGCAAACAAGTCGATCTAAGAAAGAAGTTTATCGAGAAAAGCTCAATAGCATCTATGGACAAGTTGTTGGCAATTATATATAGGGAGAGCTGAGAAAATCGGTATTATGCAATTTTATCATCTTCCATCAAGGCTTTTATAAGCTTGTTTTCATCCTTGAAAGTCTTTGATTTTGGATCGAGACTACCTTAGTAAAAAGTAAGATTGTTAATAGGTCGAGTTGATTTGTGATCCACCCCGATCCGACTCGATTAGACTTGACCCGAACCCATTTAAAAGACTCATAGAACTAGACCTGCAAATGGATCAGATCGGATCGGATCCTGAGTAATCCCAATCCGACTCGATTTCTTGATCGGATCTTGATATTGGACCCATACCCATCTCAATAAAAAATCAGATCGGGTCGGATCGAGTCTATGGCCGAATTTATTAACTCATTGGATCATTCGGATCGGATCGGATCCATATATAACCCGGTCTCAATCCATAAAATATGGGTCTGGTTCGGATCGGATTGGGTCACGGGTTTAATTTATTTGAAACCTACTATCAGTGAATATTAATGCAAGATGATAACTAAGAAAGGCCTTTTTTCTTATATTGCTGAAGGGGCAGATTATATATTGATGGAATGGGAAGAGAGAATCCATCAAAAAAAAAAAAAAAGTAAGGAAGAAATTTCAAGCATCGTAGTACACAAGATTTGGGAGTTTGAATGTTCTGTTGGCACTGGTGTGATCTACAAGACTGCACCATTGGTCTCCTATAATCTCCCACAAGCGGTAGCTTTGCTCTATCAACTTTCTTCTTTTCTCGGTCTTGTACTTCGCGACCGCATCATAGCAGTCTTCTGCGCATTTGAATCATATAAATGACAGTCATTAGTTGCAGACTGGAAGAGCTTAAATATTTATATTTAATATCTAGAAATCATATGAAATTTTTTTTTGAAGGGAATAGGAGGTAACATATTGTTGCACCCTGATTATTACTGATCATGAAAGTATCCATGATCTACAAATGGGTGGGCTTGATGGGAGCCTTTTCTAATATGATATGAAAGTATTATCATTCTAACTTTTTGTGATTGATATTTTTTCTGATTTCAGTTCTTTAATAGTAAACTTACCAGATCACTCGAAAATTAGAACCTTTTATTATTATTATTGTTGCCTTCTAGCGCTTTAGCGCTAAAAAAAAATTATGACTCAAAATCAAATAAAGAAGAAATCAGAACATACGGTATCAAAATATAGAGATTGTAGAAGATAGGAACGATAAACTTTAAGATCAAATCACTCCAATCGAGGTACCCAACCTTGACAAGGTTGTCGATAATAGCATCCCTCAGATGCTCCTGTCTGAAAGAAATGAGGAAGACCTTCAAACTTCGTGCTCTGATCTTGTAGTATAGGTAAGCATATGCTCCACGGCGGGGGCAAACCACTCTTCCATCTATTGCTCCATGAAAGTACTGTTCGTCATTGCTCTTCTACACCCTAAAATAGTTCTTCCACACAATTATCATTACACATGAATCCATGAACATCCAAAACCAATAGCATCTAATCATTATCACATATAAACAGGGCATGCAAGTGTGATTATTGATCGCTAGCATATTTCCAGTAAAATTAAGAAAAACTATTAATAGTTGGTAGCCTGAGCCCAACAAGAAGCCAGAAGAAGTAATCAAGATGCCCTTCATTTAAATTATCAGGAATCCATCCAATTTTTTCTTCTTGGATTGTTATAGATGTTACAACAGTCAGAATGAAAAAACTGAAGGGTTTGAAAAACTTTTAGTTTTGGAGATTTTTAGTTTAGGAATCAAATGGGGAAGACCGAAGGATTTGAAAAACTTTGGCCCAAGCACAAACTCCTATTTGAGTGAGTCACTCTAACTAGATTCGGATCCTATGTTTTGGATCCAGATCGGATCGGATCAGATCGGATCATGTATCTTAAGATCCAAATTAATCCAAAAATCTCTACGGATCGGGTCGGATCCAAATTCAGAAAATCCAAATTCGATCCGAAAAAGGGAACAGGTTCAATTTTTGAACCTGACCCGATTCTATGGGTCTTTTAAATGGATTTGGATCAGGTCTAACCGAATCGGATCGGGATGGATCACAAATCAACCTGATCCATTAGCAATCTTACTTTTTACTAAGGTAGTCTCGATCCAAAATCAAAGACTTTCAAGGATGGAAACAAGCTTATAAAAGCCTTGATGGAAGATGATAAAATTGCATAATACCGGCTTTCTCAGCTCTCCCTATATATAATTGCCAACAACTTGTCCATAGATGCATCTTTGCCATACGAGCTGCAATCAAGTGGAAGCAGAAAGACATAGAAACTGTTGGTGCAAAAATCCACTTGCACCGGAGAAGCTGGAGTCGAGGGAGTCGCGGTCGCCGCCGGGACCTGCAAAGGAAGTCTAAACCGGAGGTGGGGTTGCTCCGGCAAAACCCTCCGACGCTCAAGTCAGTTCTCTACCTCAACAAGAATGGAGTGCTCAAACGAAGAATTTAGCAGAGTTTTTAGGTAAAAAACTAGAGCTTATTCAATAACGTATATGGGGCCCCCTTTTATAGGTGAGGGGGCGACAAATTGATGGCGACGCCTGTAACCGTCTGGTAGTGGGCCGCCCGGAGTCAGAAGGAATTTATTGCGGAGGATAGTAGAGTGGGATCGTGGCTATCGCTGTGGCTCGCCACGTGGAATCAGTTACGGAGAGTGGAGCGATGTCCGCTGTCGTGACTTGTCAGAAAATGGTGGAATCGCAC